>NC_056733.1:1281447389-1281747389 GCF_019279795.1 Protopterus annectens
TTTCCCCCTAGAGGTTGAGTACAGAGTGTAATTGGAGGCTGCTGAACTATACATCTGCATTACTTACTGTTGATTGAATGTTATCCTCTGGCCCAGCCCTTCTTTACTGCTGTACTACTTGAAGGCCATGGCCTGGACAACAGCATATGTTATGCTTTTGGATTACTATGTAAAATTATCTGCTTGAGAGTTGCATTACTCAGTTAGTATGTATTTCAAACACCTAACAGCTATATGACATGGAATATACAACTGTAATACTATACAAATAAACATTTCTTATGTATGCAAACCTTGTGTGTGGTTTCATATCCTTTGCCTTCTCTGTGGGTATATGTTTCATGCAATAATTGTCTTTTGTATAAGTGAATCATACACTGTCCATTTTAAAAGGTGGCAACTGTAGGAATACTGGCTGTTCAATATGCTGTGCACCCTCTAAATATGTATCTTATAGATATCTATACGTAGTAATATATGTATATGTGTGTGCTATGTTTATATACATACATATATATACATATATATATATATATATATATATATATATATATATATATATATATATATATATATATATATATATATATATATATATATATATATATATATATATATACCTATATATATATATATATATATATACATATATATATATATATATATATATATATATATATATATATATATATGTGTATATATATATGTACACACACAGACACACACACACACACACACACATATATATATATATATATATATATAAAAATGCATATGCAGGTGTGTGTGTGTGTGTGTGTGTGTGTGTGTGTGTGTGTGTGTGTGTATATTTCATTGGAATGTTTATTGCATCCACATTGTACATTCCCTATGGTAGCCAGACTGTACTGCACAATATGTTATTGATACCATCCTGACATCATACAGGTGGGATGGATTACTGTTAACTGTTAATGTGGCTATGTTGTGCGGGGTCCTGGGTATGGAACTTGCAAGTGTTGTTGTGCTGCAAGGCAGATCTGTTTGGCTGTGGGGGAAGGGATGATATCAATAATTACAAGAGGTACTTAGCTTGGGCCCCCTCAGCCCCAATAACCGTGTAATTGGTCATATATGTATTTATTGTGTTCTCATTTATATCTATTGTTATATATCTGTATATCCATATATCTATATATATATGTATATATATATATATATATATATATATATATATACATATATATATATATATATATATATGTATGTGTGTTTACATGAAGAGGCGGAAGACATGGCCAAAGGCAGGAAGACAGGAGAAAGGCTAGGACTGTGGTAGTGAGGGTCGGAACTTTGAATGTTGGCAGTATGACTGGTATAGGGAGAGAGCTAGCTGATATGATGGACAGAAGGAAAGTTGTTATATCGTGTGTACAAGAGACCAGATAGAAGGGGAGTAAGGCTAGGTGTATCTGAGGTGGGTTCATATTGTTTTATCATAGAGTGATGTTTATGAAGCTGGAAATTGATGGGGTAATGATGAATGTTGTTAGTGCGTATGCTCCACAGGTTGGGTGTGCAATGGATGAGAAAGAAAAATTTTGGAGTGAATTGGATGAAGTGCGACAGATGCAATCTTTGCTCTGAGAGTGTTGATGGAGAAGTACAGAGAATGTCGGAAGGAGTTGCATTGTGTGAACACAGGGTAGCAGCAGATTTCTTCAGCTCCACCAACATAAGTACATTAACAAGAAATTATTACTTCAAAATTCAACTAATGGAATAATTTTCCTTCTAATAACGTTTGGAATATCAGTATCTTGAATAATATCTAAAAAAGAAAGAAAATGTAACTAATTTTCCTGTCAGAAATCTTTTTGGAAATTTCTCTCTCATCACTTCTGTTCAGAATGAGTTCCAGCAAGGCTAACAGCCAGTATTCCAGCATTAGGAAAGAGCTTCAGTCTTTACTATGAACTATTCAGCAACTAACAACTAAAATGGACAGACTGGATGTTAAAATTGATAACTTTATAGAGAAAACCACAAAACAAATGGATGTGCTACATCAAGATCTACAACATCAAAAAGCTTTGATTACTGGTATAGAAGAGACACTTAATGATATGGACAACAGAATTAAGGAAGAAGAAATAAACATTGAATCCTTATTGAAACAAAACACACACCTTCAATCCAAACTAGATGACTTGGAAAACAGATCCAGACACAATAATATAAGGATTTTTGGACTGCCAGAAAATATAGAAGGTAATGACATTGCATCTTTTTTAAATACTTGGCTTCCCAAAACTTTAGATCTGTCAGAGGCATTTTCTTTTGGTATTGAAAGAGCCCATAGGTCTTTATCTAATTCTAATACAAATAAAAAGTATCCTAGATCAGTTATTGTAAGATTTTTATCATCTTATGACAAGGTGATGGTATTAAAATCTGCATGGGCTAAAGCACCTATAAAAATTAATGAAGCAACAGTGCGCTTTGACAATGACTATTCTTCTCTGGTAATATCAAAAAGAAAGGTCTTTTTACCATTAATAAGAGAGCTTAAGAAAGCACAGTTCAAAACTCATCTTTTATTTCCTTCCAAGCTAAAAATCTTTTTACCGGATGGCCCTAGAATTTTTGAAGACTTGGACTCTGCTTTGCTGCACATTAAAAAAAATAAAATACTAGATAAAATAGAGGATATGGAATGGGCAAGTCCTTCGTTAAAGAGAATGGCAACAGGAACTTCTTGGAAGACATCAGAGAAACAAAAAAGACTAAAAAACAAATGACATGTTTTATATTTCTTTGAACTCTTTAATTACTGTTACTACATTTACAAGAAAACCACACAAATATTTTAATGGTTTGTTCAAAGTTATTTCAATATGCAAGAATTGAATTTTGTTTTATAAATAATCAAACTTCCTGAGGAACAAATAACCTGATATGAATCAATTTGTTTCTCTTTTGTGACAAAGAGACCTAAGGTTAGTAATTTGATACATTTCCTTTCTTTACTTGTTTTAAATAATGGCATTCTCTTTAAACTAAACATCTAGAGAGGGGTGGGGGAGAGCAGGGAGATGGGAAGGATGAAAAGAAGGAAATAAGGGGAAAAATAATCTATTATCTCTTTAAAATTATTTATGCTGTTTAAATGTTACTGCTATTTATTACACCATGACTAAATTGCTTAAATATATGATATCAAATAATATGTCATGATATAACTGCAGTTGACTAGAACTAAAAGTGTCTGAAAGTAATATGTTTCAGGTTTTACTTTATTAAAACAAACAGCAAGTAAATATCTTTGTAGGTACCTTTTTTTTCTCTCTCTCTCTCTTACTTATAGGGTAATAAGGTTCTGATAATAATGATATGTGTATGTAACAAGCTCTGAATGAGAAAATGAAATGGGACATATAAAAATAAGTTATGTTTATGTTAAACAATTGAAGGCTTGGTTTCACTGCCATAGAGACTGCAATGACTTGTGAAATGCTTTGAGAAGGTTTTACACTGCATAGATCCATTTGTATTACAAAATGAATGTCTGTCACTTACTTTTATTAAAATTCCCGCCAGAATGTTATGGGAGACAATTTGAGTGTGGGTATCCTCGTGAATAGTGTCCTTGAGTCATTTTTAAAGCTTCAACATCAAGAAAACACGCAGAGAAGCTGAAAGCAGCCATTTTGAACTTTGACCCCTGATTTCACACAGACTCATCACAAATTCAAGAAGTAAACTGTTTAAGGAAGTAGAACTGCTGTAAATGTGGTATTGTGATGAAAAACGAACTTTATGACAACAAAATGTGAGTTTTTCTTTATAATAATTTACTTATTTAAGATGTAACTTATAAAATATAAAAGTTATAATGATTTTAAATGACTTAATATGCCATAGTAAACAAATGAGATAATTTAGAAGGCATAGAAGGTAAAACTCATGCACAATTGTTTTTGAAAGCTTATATGACTGCTGCACCTTAAAACATATAGATGCATATGATTTAAAGATCTGTAATGTTATAATGCATCTGCCTTGACTAAAAGACAAGTATGTGCATTATTATGATTATATTTCAGAAGAAAATGTCATGTGATACATTTTAAAGCTGCAGTGCAGATATATAGGATACAGATGGCTTTCATCACAATGATTTATGTATAACCAGGGATCAATATTGCTGTGTAGTATGTTCTTTTAACTTATATATTGTGAATATTCATTTTATTTATATGATAAGAATGAGTATAAGAAGGAAGCTTTTAGTGCATGTAATTTAAAGTTTTAAAACTACTAACAGTACTGCTTTGACAGAAAATGGGTATACCCTAATGTAAGTAATATCTGAGTCAAGATAGCTTGAGATAACAAATGTTATTGAATTCAACTGAGCATAAACATATGATATGAACTTATTATTACAAATTTTTATTAAACTACCATATGGGTATTCCTCTTTTTTTTTTCTTTCTCTCTCTCTCTCTCTCTCTCTCTCTCTCTTCTCAGCTCTCACTTTCAAGATTGTTAGAATGCTATTATGATTATGAATTTATTATATAGAATAGATGTACATAGCAATATTAGTTGATTATAAATGTTTTATATGATTATATAAAGCTGTTATATAAATTATTTAAGCTTTGCTATAATAGATAATCAAATTAAATGAGGTTAACTTTAGTTAATAATAGTTAGTATTGAAGTAATTTGGTGGCAGCTGGAGTACTGCTGCTTAGGATAGGAGGATAACTTGAGTGGTATTTGCTACTCGAAGTTGGAGTTTTTAACTCCAGGCTGGATGCATTGTTTTATCCAAACAATATTTTCACCTGATTATTATCATGTGTATATAGTTTTGACATCCACATTACATTTTATAAATTCATTGTCACTACAAACAAGAGTTAGAATTAAACAAAATTCCATAAGATTTTCATTAAATACAGTTGTAATTAATAGAATACCTAAAGGAGGAGACATAATACTAGTTATTTTAGTAAATGTTACTCTGATTATGAGTTTTATATGTTTATAACAGTTAAATGGTAACTTTAAAAGGAATTTCTTTAAACATTAATGGACTGAATAACCCATGTAAAAGGGCAAGTTTAATGAGATATATTAATCTACATAGAGCCAATTTAATATTCCTTCAAGAAACACATCTCCTAAAAAAAGATATAGATAAATTAGCCACTAATAAATATACAGTCTTGGCTAGCTCAGAACACACAGAAAAAAAGAGGAGTGGCTATCTTATGGAACAAAAATATGCCTATACCTAAAACTATTAAGTCTTATAAAGATGATAAAGGAATGTTCTGTATGGTCACAATACAGATTAATGAAAATATATACATTAATTAATGTATACTGGATTCCAGGAATTGGCACTAATACAGTGAAACACCATCTCAATAAGATTATATCATTCTCTATAGGAGATATTATTTTAGCAGGAGATTTTAACTGTATTCTGCATGAAAAAGACACTACTACTATAGGAAAAAGGAAAATCACATCTAATGCAAAACATTTAAAGGATTTCATTAACTTATATCATTTGAATGATATTAATAATCAGGCAGATTCTAAATCATTACCATACACTTTTTTCTAATAGACATAAAACTTATTCAAGAATAGATAGAGTCTTTATTTCTAACCAACTGGTAACAGACTTAATTAATTCTAAGATCATTTCATGTCCTATATCAGATCATAATTCAATTGTCTTTGAATTTATGGTAAATAGTACTTATAATGTTCAGATTAAAAGAATACCAGCATACTTAACTCAACTAAAGGATTATAAAGATTATATACTTACAGAGGTGCAACATTTCTTAGACTTAAACACTACACCTGACGTCTCCATTATTTACATTTGGGATGCTCTAAAATCATATTTATATGGGACAAAGTATCAGATGGTATAATAATAAAAGGAAATCTTGGGACAAAGAATTAATAGACATTCAAAACAAGTTAGACTCATATAAACATAATAATAAAGAAAATATTATGGACAAAAAAGTAATTGAGGAAATAAATAAATTAAATGAGAAATACAAAGAAATTTTAAGTCACAAAGTCAAAATAACATTAGAGAAATATAAATTTTTGTCTTACTCAATAAGTCCCAAATATTTACATAAACTTAAAAATAAAACAAAAAGGCTGAAAAAACAAAATCACATCAAAGAAATTTTCTCTCCAAGGAAAAAGAAGAACGTTTCTAGTTTACCAGAAATATTAGATGAATTTAGAAATCACTTTCATAACATTAATCATAATAACATTAATATGGATTCTAAAGACAAAATAAAGAACTTTATAGTTACAAACATGAACAAAAAACTTAATAAACAACAGACTAAATTGATAGATAAAAATATTTCATATACAGAGGTTATCACACAAATAAATAAACTTAAATCAAACAAAGCACCAGGTAATGATGGTATTATTCCAGAGATTTATAAAATTATTCCTAAGAGTACTTACTCATTAATACATAAGGTTTTCATTTCAGCTCAAAATGAGTTATCAACTCCCCCATCCTGGCAATACACATTTATTTCACCAATTTTGAAACCCAATAAAGACTCAACCAGATGCATTTCATATAGACCTATTTCATTACTTAATGTTGTCTATAAAATGTTCATGAATATATTTGCTGACAGATTAAAGACAATTATTCCAGGTATAATAGATATAGATCAGACAGGCTTTATTATAAATAGAAATACTTTTGATAATATAAGGAGAACCTTAACGCTAATTGATTATGCAAACAGAAAAAAGAAAGACTTGACACTTATTAGTCTTGATATAGGTTCAGCATTTGACTCAGTAAGTTGGGACTATTTGTTTATTTTATTGAAATGTACAAATTTCTCTGATGCATTTGTGAATTTAATTGAACATCTGTATAAAGGAGCATTGGCTTACATTAAAATAGGAACATATATCTCACAAAAAATACCCATATTAAAAGGTACAAAACAAGGGTGTCCACTTTCACCATTATTATTTACTTTAATAATGGAGCCTTGGGCTAATTTGATTAGAAACAGCAATGATATAGAAGGATTTGATATAGATGAAAATACAATATCTAAAATCCAACTTTTTGCAGATGATGTTCTAATTACTTCAACAGGAACAAATTCTTCTATGTGCTCATTATTTGACAAGATGACAGATTTCAAGAATATTTCTGGTCTGGTATTTAATGAAGAAAAAACTAAAATATTACCAATATATACACGGAATAATGTTCTCAATAATGATTTTCTCAAATATATACCCAATTCAGGTCAAATAACTTACTTAGGCATAATATTAACTAAAGATATAAAATCCATTATACATAATAATTATAGTAATTGTCTTCATAATATACAAAATCTTTTCAATAGCTGGAACAATATGTTTTTTACCATGGAAGAAAGACTCACAATTATTAAAATGATAATATTCCCCAAGATATTATACATAATACAATCAATAATACTCCCACCTACAAAAACAATTATTAAGAAATTGAATTCACAAATGTTAAATTTCTTATGGGCACCTAATAGACCTAGGATTGCATTAAAAAAACATACTAATAGTTGGTCTCAAGGGGGAATATCATTTCCAGACTTTAATTTATATGCTATCTCTTCTATTATAAAAGTTATAACATTGCTAATAGATCAGTCATATGTTGCAAAATGGAAGGAATATTGGGAACTAATTAGCATGCACTTCACGAAAATATCATTAGTACACAAAAATACTATTGTAAATAATCCCATGTTATGGTTACTAAAAGAGTTTTGTACCTCATCTATTACACCATAGCTAGTTACCCATTAAATATTATTATTAGATATCATAATTTTATATTTATGCATCCTAAGTATAAGGAATGGAATTTTATCTTATTTCCTATAATGTATACACAAGGTATTCTTTTATCATCCACCCCTGAAAGAATTCTTCTAGTTACAGAGAATGATTTAAAGTATTGGTATCAGTTGCTGTCTGACAATAAAGCAAAAAAATTAGACTTCTTAAAGCAAGAATTTGATTTGAGAGAAACATGTTGGTTAGATATTCAGACTTTTAGACAACATCTTATTAATAAACTTGATTTAATGTCTTTAACAGTTAAAGAATCTGTCCCAATTCTGATTGATTACTTGATATTAAATTTACAACATAGGGTTTCTGATAAAGGTAAGCTCTCACACATACATAAAATTATTAGAGATGAAACACATTACAGTTCAGATACTTACTGGAATTATTTCATTTCCATTAATGGTGAATCACCAAAACAACAAGATAAACAATATATACTGGAATCTGCTTATAAAACTACTTCTTCTATTAATTGGAGACTTTTTACCTGGAAATTTATACATAGATCTTTCTATACACCCTTAATGATGAATAAAATAAACAATAAAGACAACATATGTAAGAGATGTAATGTAGAAATAAATGCCGATTGGGCTCATATGTTTTATGACTGTATAAAATTGAAGGAATATTGGATGTTAATCAATGATTTTTTGCAGGCTCTTTTCACAGATAATTTTACAGTCTCTAAATTACTTATATTATTTAACACCCCTGTTCCTAAATGTGTTAAAAAAGTTAAGCTTCCCTTATTATGGTCTATTCTAGCAGTGGCTAGAAAAATAATAACCAGAAATTGGATTTCAGATACTCCTCCTTCATTTAATGAATTTAAAAATGTTATGATTGAAGCATGTCATATGGAACTAATGACAATAAAGTCAAGAACCATTAGGAAAACATCTTACTATAATATATGGGATACTTTACAAAATGTGTTAAAACAGTCTTAGTTTCATTAGTAAGATGTTACAGTTTAATTAATTGATTTGATTTGCAGTGGATGTCTTTGTAAATACTTTGGTTGTTTTATCAAATGTTATAATTGTTTATATATTAACTGCTTGTATAAGATTGTTATAATATTTATTTTGTATGTTAAAAATAATAAACTTGTTTTAAAAAAAAAAAGAAAAGAATGTAAGAGTGGTACAGGATATGTATGAGGGTAGTGTGACAGCTGTGAGGTCTGCGGTGGGAGTGATGGATGCGTTTAAGGTGGAGGTGGGGTTACATCAAGGATCAGCTCTGAGCCCTTTCTTATTTGCAATGGTGATGGACAGGTTGACAGACGAAATCAGACAGGAGTCCCCGTGGACTATGATGTTTGCAGATGATATTGTGATCTGTAGTGAGAGTAGGGAACAAGTGGAGGAGACCCTGGAGAGATGGAGATATGCTCTAGAGAGAAGAGGAATGAAGGTCAGCAGGACTAAGACAGAATATATGTGTGTGAATGAGAGGGAGGATAGAGGAATGGTGTGGATGTAAGGAGTAGAGGTGGCGAAGGTGGATGAGTTTAAATACTTGGGGTCAATAGTTCAGAGTAACAGTGAGTGTGGAAGAGAGGTGAAGAAGTGAGTGCAGGCAGGATGGAGTGGGTGGAGAAGTTTGTCAGGAATGATTTGTGACAGATGAGTACCTGTAAGAGTGAATGGGAAGGTCTACAAAAGGGTAGTGAGACCAGCTATGTTATACGGGTTGGAGACAGTGGCATTGACAAAAAGGCAGGAGTATGAGCTGGATGTGGCAGAATTAAAGATGTTAAGATTTGCACTGGGTGTGACAAGGGTGGACAGGATTAGGAATAAGTATATTAGAGGGTCAGCCCAGGTTGGAAGGTTTGGAGACAAAGCCAGAGAGGCACTATTATGTTGGCTTGGACATGTGCTGAGGAGGGATGCTGAGTATATTGGGAAAAAGATGCTAAAAATGAAGCTACCAGGTAACAGGAAAAGAGGAAGGCCTAAGATAAGGTTTATGGATGTGGTGAGAGAGGACATGCAGGTGGTTGGTGTGACAGAGCAAGATGCAGAGGACAGGAAAAAATGGAAACAGGTGATCTGCTGTGGCGACCCCTAACGGGAACAGCCAAAAGAAGATGATGATGATATATGTATAGACATATATATCTATATATCTATAGATGTATACATATGTATATATATATACACACACACACACACACACACACACACACACACACACACACACACACACACACACACACACACACACACACCCACGTCTACATGTATAAATACATTCCCTGTACTGTTGAATGACTGTGCTGGATGATATGTTTGTGAGAACAGCAGGGTTTTAAATATCTGACATGGCTTTGTAGTAAATCACTTTGGTTATGGTGTTCAGGGTCCTAGGTTCCTGACTTGCAATGGTTGATTATTTTGTTGCAGGGCAGAACAAGGGCCATTGGATACAGAGTGATTAATGCACCTTTACGCAGTTGTAAGTGGGTCTATGTAGGTTTGTGCAACGGTAAGCAATACTGTCTTCCGGTTAAATATGTTTACCATTAGTTAGCCTCAAGATTGCTTATCCTGTAAAGGCATAGCTTACCCCCACGCAAATAAGCTTAAACCCATTTACTGCTGCTTAAAAGTGCTTACTCCCACTTACCCCCACGCTAATTTCTTTAAAAGAAAAGAAAAAGGATTGATAGGAAAGTGGTGAGAAAGGGGCACAAAGAGGAAAAGACAGTAGGGAAAATAGCTAAGGATGTGCAGGACGAGTGTAGGGATGGTCTATAGCTGTCCATTTCTTCTACAGCAACAGCTGTGCATATACACTGATTTGGAGGTAGATTTGAAACTCATACCCCTTAGAGAGGGGTGAGGACAACAATAATATGTTGTGAAGCCATTTAGACCAGATTACATGTGTCCAGTGGACACGTGTGTGAAATAGACAGCTATGTATGGGGTGAGATTTTTTTTATGGGGGTAGATTGCCATTTTTTTAAGGTGAGAGTGGCATGTTGGAGAGAGATAGGTATATTTGGGGAGGTAGGTTGGGGAGGATGACAGACAAGACAGCATACTGGGGCAGTATATGACACATGTTGGGGTAAACACCTTGGATGGGGAAGGGTGTTTGGAAGTCAGAAGCCCATGAGCCCCCTAGTGGAAACAGTGGGACTGAGGTCCCCACCCATGGGCAGTCACCAATGCACCTTCACTGCCCCAAAGTTAGCTGTGCTGGGAGCTGAGTAGGAGGGGCAGACTGACCCTCTAGATGCACCATGCAGCCCTCAAGCTGGTGTGGCAGATCTCCGAACTCCCCGTGGAGCTTGCTATGCACCAGACCCCAGACTTGACGATGGGTGACAGTATCCTGACCACACCTGCCCCCGTGGGGGGCAAGCCCCATCCTCTGAGGCTGATCCACTCGAAGGTGGTGCAGGACCAGTGGACAAGGAAGTCCCGGGATGGGTCCCAGATATGCTGGTGCCCTGTGCCATGGCCAGATGAGGTGGGAGAGGTGAATCCGCTGGGACCGGCCTTCCCAAATCTGCTATTATGTTTCAATTTTAAAACATATGTGGGTTAGTAATAGTTAACCCATTCCAGGATTAGGTATAACAGCATGCATGGATATTCCCATTAACCCAAAACACCAGATATGGAGCAGTTTCATAGCAAACAGAACATATGCATATATGGAACCACAGTGGCCATCACAACAGCATGCAGGTACATTGATGGCAGCATGCCACCAATTTGGGGGTATTTTAACATGGCACATGCATAGAAACAAATTTCAATATTTATCAAACAATAGGACATATGTCCCAACAGTAGATTTAATTGTACACATACCGATTGAGTTGTGTATTTAGTTTATTGTTGCAGATATGGTGGAGGGGGGAAAGAAAGATGTCAATTAACAACTTGTATATCCCTGTAGTTCTCATTACTTTCTTAGTCAGTGTTGTGGTCTGTACCTTACAGATATTATTACACTACCCTATGGCCTTAGTTTGGACAGTGGTATGATTGTAGACAACTATATACATGAACTGTGTTTTACCAGCAGTATACACCTCTTACCTTATATAACTGTGGACATATTGTTTGTTAACACTACCTGACTGTTTCTACGCATAATACCAGATTCCAGGTTGATGTTATGCACATACCTCTCCATCTCCTACTGCACACACTCTGGGCATGTCTTGACAACATGCACGTGAAACTGAGACATATTTTGACTATTGCCCTCATAAACCTTTGGTGAGGTGCTACAATGACAGGTTTGTTTTCATATACATTTTCCAAATATGTACAGGCCTGACAGTCAATCATATGACATCAAATGTTGTCTAAATGTCAGATATCATCATGCTGATATGCCAGGGGGACAGAGTAACAGGCAGCAGATATGGGCCAATTATCTGGACATTCTAGACAGATCTCTACATTTGAGGGGTATGATTCTGCATGCAGCTTACTACCACTCCCAGGATTTAAACCATGGCTTTGTCTGCTAAAAAGAAAACATCACAGTTGAGTGTGCTATATAGATATTGCTGTGTATCTTTTCTCTGATTTCTGTCTATAAGTCTCCCATGGTTTTACAATCTGACTTTGTAATTACAACACTCTTATACATGGTTTCCTAGACAGTTTTATTATGTAGCACTGTGTGGATGACAGTGATGAGCAATACCTTATTATTCAGAGATACTGCAACACTAACAATGCCATACAATACCAGACTAAACAGTACCAGTCCAGGATTTCAATCTTTTATTTCTAGGCACAGTTTTCATATCTGACAGACCTGTAGGGGGAATGTTTGTTAACACTACCTGAATGTTGACACACATATTACCAGATTCCACATTATTATTATGCACATATGTCTCACTCTGTTACTGCACATACTCTGGTCATCGCTCCACAACATAGGGGTAGAGATGGGACATACTTTGCTTATTACTCTCATAATACTTTACTGAGTTGCTAGAGTGACAGGTTTGTTCTTATAGATATATTTCTGACAGTTATGATGTCTGACAATCAGTTGTATGTCATTATTTGCTGCCTAAACTTCTGTGATCATCCCACTGATTCGCCAGGGGGATGGGTGACAGGCAGGGGACGTACACCAATTATCTGGACTTTCTGACAATATCTGTACAATTGTGGGGTATGATTCTGCATACAGCTTACTACCACTCCCAGGATTTGAACCATGGCTGTGTATGCTAAAAATACAACATTTAACATCTCAGTTGAGTGTGTTATTCGGATTATGTTGTCTATCTTTTCACTGTTTTCTGTCTTAAGTCTCTCTCAGTTGTACAATATGACCTTTTGATTACAACAATCATATACAGACATTCCTACACATTTTATTTATGTAGCACAGTGTGGGTAACAGTGTTTAATACAACAGTACTATTAAGAGATTGCAACACTACATTACCATATGATACCAGAGTAAACACAAGCAGTCCAGGAGTTAGACCTTTATTGCCAGGCTGTTACCCTTTTATTTACATACAACCTAGATGAGACTCTTCCTGCTAAATTGTCTGGTTTATTCAGTGCATGCTATACAAAATACAGGTTTTATACTGGCAATTAACTTCCTACTACTTTTAGATTTATTTTTTATGACAGTACATGCAAGATTATTACTAACCTGCCTCGTAATACAGCCTCTGCAGCCTACAGGCATGGGCTTCCTGATTCATAGCCCACACATCTGTTGCTGTCAAAGACATCAGATGAATATTTAGCCATACCTATCCATAATATACATGAGCTGGCAATTATTAAACAGGTAGCAAGATGAGTACTTACTCATGGCTGGGACATCACCCAACTGCCTAGCTTCTTGGATCCACTGATCCAAGAGCTCCCTCTTCCTCCGTTTCAGGTCGGTATAGTGATGTTTGACCTGCTCACCAGTTTGAGGGATGCCAGTGACACTGGTGAGGTCACAGGCGAGACAGTCCCAGGCTTTGGCTTTATATTGGGAACCCTGATACTGGCCCTTCAGCAGTCTCTGGTCATGGTCTTTAACAAGGAGTCCTGCCATGACTTTGGACTCCTGGATGCCCCAGCGCTGCACCTGAAAGCTCAATCCTTCACCCATATCAGCCATGGTGCCTACAGGAGGAAGCTGCAACCAGTTATGAGATTTATTCTCACCTGTGGGGTTTAAATAGGGCTGATTTACTTCACTTTACCATGATTGGACGGGTTTGAAAATGTTAAGCTATAGGCAAACCTGCTTACCTAAGGTTGGCATTGCTTAAAGGGGTATAACAATGGGCAAATTGATTTAGCTAGCCTACACATTGCTTACACCTAGTAAGCAGGGGTGTGCAATGCTTGGCATTGCTTAATTTTACATTTGCATGCTATTTGCTGTTTGGCATTGATTTATCATTCATTACATGTTATATATTTGTTTAGTATCCATGATTCATGTGTACATACACTGTATGGGGTCCTTGTGTCTATTGGGGGATTTCACCACTTTATTACAATGACACCTCACATCTGGATTTAATGCAGTACTCCAGTTCACATAGGTTAGGTATTACAACATAAAACTGTATATATAGGTTCATAGGTTCATAGGTTTATACTAGGCTATCTGCCCTAAGGCATTTATAAGCCTAGCCCAAATTATTGTGGCTTACGCCACCCCTTATATGAAAAAATACTGTGCCCATTAGTTTGTTGTGCCTCTGTCCAGCAGTGACCCAGAGATGATTCCCGGGGTAAACCTACGATCTCCCATCCACAGGTCTAGATTTCTATTGAACAGAGTCAGCAAGGTGCTCTGCCTCACATGGACCGGGATTTTATTCCACAGCATAGGGAGTCTCTGAGTGATAAATCTATCCCTCCAGCACGTCCTATTTATATCCGTGCTAAGGTTTAAGTCGCTTGCTCTAGTGGTTTTGGTGGATTTGGATTTTTTGAGGTGGAGCATGTCCATTAATTCCGGGTTGGACATGGCCTTGTATGTCAGGCACATGTCACCTCTGAGCAGACGGTATGCGACTGAATAGAGCTGGAGTTTCTTCAATCTGGCAGCATATGACAGATTTTGGAGTCCCTTTATCCTTTTGGTGAGGAACTTTTGGGGTCTCTCCAATTGCTGCAGATGTCGGGTGAGATACATCCCGAATGGGGCATTGTACTCGATCATTGGTCTGATAAGTGAAGAGTACAGGGAACAATGACCTCACTAGATCTGGATGTGAATCCCTTCATGATCAGGTGGGCAATGTAGAAGGTCTTTCTAACCACTTTAGCAATGTGAGTGTCAAAAGAAAGGCCACTGTCAACCTGGGTCCCCAGGTCCCTGATAACCTCTTCTGTGCTTAGTGGATTGCCACCTATATGGTAGCTTGGGGTTACCTTGTTTTTCCCGAAGGGTATGACTATACATTTTTGGCGTTTAACTTCAGGCCATGGCTCTGGCACCAGCTATCTGTTTCGTGAGTCCCTTCTGAAGGATATCCATGTCCGATGCACTTTCCACTATGGCGCCCAGTTTGCAGTCATCTGCAAACTTTGTCAGCCAAAGTCCTCCCATGTTGGCCTGTACTTCTGAGAAGTAGATGCCAAACAATAGGGGCCAAGGACCGAGCCCTGTGGGACACCACTTGTGACCGGCTTGGAGTCTGACACAGCGCCAGCAACTCTAACCCTGTGGGTTCTGTCCTTAAGCCAGTTTGCAACCCATCTTGTGACATATGGGTTTACATTTAAGCTGGTAAGTTTTTCTACAATACCCGAGTGGGGTATTGTGTCGAAAGCCTTTGCAAGGTCAAGGTAGGCTGTATGGACTGCCTTTCCCTCATCAATGGCCTTGGTGACTATTTCGAAGAAGTCGACCTAGTTCAATAGGCATGTTCTTCCCTTCACAATCCCAAACTGGGTCGGGAGCAATGACTGCAAGTCGCCTATATCTTTGTTTATGAGCTCCATTATGTTCCTCTCCATAGCTTTGCAGACTAGACTTGTTATGCTTATGGGGCGCTACTTACCAGGGTCCGTGAGGCGCCACCTTTGTGGAGTGGGACCACAGTTGCCGTACGCCACTCCTTGGGCACGTAGCCTGTGGTAAGGCTGAGATTAAACAGCTGCCTTATGTGCGGGTTTAATTCCTCATTTAGCTCGTGTAGCACACAGCCAGGGACACCATCCGGTCCCATTGATGCTGTGTTTTTAGCTTTAGAGAGAGCAGCTTTCACCTGCGCATTTGAGATGTCCGGGAGGCTACACTCGGCTGGGATAGTTATCTCTCCTTTAGGGGGGGGGGTGAAGTTTGCACTGAACCTGTCTGCCAGTATGTTGGCAATGTCTGTGGGTTCAGTGATTTTTGTATCATTTTGGACTAATTCTGAGCATATCTGTGAGTTTCCACCCAGGTTCCTAACATAGCTGAAAAAGGCCTTATGATTGTCCTTTGAATCCATGGCAATTTTTCTCTCAAAATTGGCCTTAGTTGATTTTATGAGTGCTCATATTTTTTATCTAATAATGATCAGGGTGACTTCCCTTTTATGGATTTTGTTCTATCATGTAATAGCTTTCTCCTCTTATTGTAAAGTTTGTTAATGGCTGGGGTCCACCAGACTGGACGTTTGCCCTTTGTGGAAAGAGTCTTGGTTTTATTTGGGATTGCCTGATCCATGCAGTCCTGGAGGTGTTCATAGAAGGCATTTGTAAGGGCTTCCAGCTTGGGTTGTGATTTCCTCTGACTCAGGGGCCTTGAAGGATACCACACCAGTCTTGAGTAGTGTGAAGTTTGCTTTAGAGAAGTTCTTCACTATGGTCTTTTTGTTTGGGGTGGGGGCGGGATGTGGATTTCCAGTGAGATTAGTTTATGATCAGATCTCACCAATGAGGGATATACTTCCGTGTGGAGCATTTTGTCCCCATGTTTGTGACAATGAGATCTAGTATATTTTCTCCTCTCATGGGAACAGTGACTAGCTGTTCCATGGCATTTGAATTTATGAACTCCAGGAACCGTTGGGCTAGAAAGTTAGGGCTTGAGTAATGTTCCCAGTCTATATTCGGGTAGTTGAAGTCACCCAATATGATGGTGTTTGGAGATACATTTATACCCTCCAGTGTCTTCAGGAAGGCTGTGTGGGGTTCCTGAGTTTGAGAGGGTGGCCTGTAGCATGCTACAATTTGTAGAGCAGTTTTGCCTATTGTTAGTTGCACCTGGATGGTTTCAAGCTTCATGCGTTGCCACCAACCTGGAGGTGTGAGTATCCTTTATGAATATGGATACACCCTCCTTTTGTGGAGTGGTCCGGGTTTTGGGGCCGGAACGCATGATATGAGGTAAAACCTAATAGTGCCGGGTGCTCTCAGGAGCCTTGAACCAGGTTTCAGTTACAGCACAGACATCGATGTTCTCCATACTGAGAAGGGCCTCGAGTGCGTGCATTTTGAGATTTAGACTTCTGGCATTGAGCAGCATTACCCTCAATTTCTTCCCATTTTTGTTTTCTAGGGTGGTAGGTTTAGAATTTGAGCCTTGCCTAAAAAAGGCACTATGGGGTGGCAAGAGCCTTAGCCAATATCCCGAATCCCAGGGGTGACAGGTGCAAGCCGTCCCTTGCGAAGCAGCGTGGCTTGTCAAGCATGTCATCCCAGGCAGACAGACACTGGATCCCCTTTGAATGATACCAGACATTAAGCCAATTGTTAAAGCTGATCATCTTGTCTCTATATTGTGGCATCATTCTTGGTGAAGGAAGGATACTGCTCAGGGTTAGGGTCATACCTGCCTGGGCTACATAATCAGAGAGCTCCTCTATGTCTCTTTTCATGCAGTCCAGGGAGGTACGTCTCAGGTCGTTCACACCAGCATGGACAATGACTGTGTCATATTTGTACTTGCTGTGGAGTGACCCGAGTGCTTGTGTTATGTGGCGGATTCTAGCGCGATAGGCAGCTTACTGTGACCCTCTCCTTGTTCAGCCTGGTGAGTGGGACGTCAGTGTGTCTGACTATGGAGTCACCTATGACATGTATGTTTGGTGTTGTATTTGGCCTTAAGGGCTGTGACTGCTTTGCACACTGCTTTTGTGGTTTATGTGTTGCTTGTGGGGTGTCTTGAGGTAGCAGTTGTTTGGGTGTCTGCTTTGGAGGCCTCTGCTGTTTAGGTAAAATTTTACTCAGAGCCTCCGAGTATGTCTTTGTGTGTTTATGTGTTTGATTCAGTGGAGTGGTAGCATTATGTGAGGCTGGTTTTGTGGTGTGTGTAGTTGCCTTCTCCTCCTGTCTGGTCTTGCCAGTCCTGAGTTGAGAGAGCTCAGCCTCCAGTTTGGCTAAATAGCTGCATCTCTCGCAAGTATTTGTGTTATGTGGGAGGAGGAGAGGGTTGTCTGTGTACATGAGGCAGTTATAACATTGCCTCAAGATTCCCAGATTCACCAGCTGGACCGGAGAGGAGATTGATAACTGACCTTTGGACATGCTAGAATAATATTGGGAAATCCTTAATTGAAAACAAGGGCCAGTGGGGAGTGAGGGTGTAGTGCTTTTAATTTTTAGTGCTGACTTATATAATTGCTTTAGTGAGCAAGTGCCAGGTAACTTGAGTGCAATGTGATACAAGTAACTAAATGCAAAAACGACAAACAGTAACTTTCCTTCAAGTGAAACAAGGAAATAAGTACAGTAAGCAATGCAGATATCACTAGTGATCCACAGAAGCTGAGAAGTTGCGTATTAGGTGAATTAGCTTCCAGGGAAATAACAAGCAAACAAACAACAAGTATATAAACAAAGCTAGATTTAGTAGGCCTGGATCTAGTCTATGCTAGAGCAAACAAGGTGAACCAATTTCAGTAAGATACAGTTCAAATATTCAGGCACTATAAACCTTTAACCAGAAAATTCCCAGCTCAGAAGGGCAGAGTCCAGCCTCTTCTCCCACAAGAGTGCAGACCACGAACCTTCTTAATGTAAAATAACTGGCCTGAAGCCCAAGTGCCTAAACCAGAACTAATACACTTGGACACTGGGCTCTCAATCAGCAGTTCCCAACTTAGAAGGATGAAAGCTACCTGTCCTGCCACCACAGTGCTTGCCACAAACCTTCCTAATGTAAAACAACTGGTCTGAAGCCCAAGTGCTTAATCCAAAAGACTTGAATGATAGCTACACTTTAATCAAGTTTCAACCAAGCAGTAATAAATACCATTGAATACTTTAGAGAATGTCTGGATTAGTGCTCAAGTTACACAAACAAAGCTAGATCCAGCAGGCCCGAATCTAGTCTATGCCACAGCAAACAAGGCGCACCAACTTCAGTAAGAAACAGTTCAGATATGCATGCACTATAAGCCTTTAACCAGAAATTCCCAGCTCAGAAGGGCAGAGTCCAGCCTCTCCTCCCACAAGAGTGCAGACCACGAACCCTCTTAATGTAAAATAACTGGCTTGAAAGCCCAAGTGCTTAAACCAGAATTAATACACTTTTAGAATAACAGACACTGAGCCCTCAATCAGCAGTTCTCAACCTAGAAGGATGTAAGCTACCTGTTCTGCCACAACAGTGCAGACCACAAACCTCTCAGTGCAAAACAACTAACTGGTCCGAAGCCCAAGTGTTTAAACCAAAAGGCTTAGAATGAGTTACACCAAGCAGTAATAAATACAATTGAGTATTTTAAGATGATGCAAAAGTAAAAAGAAGTAGGTAAAACACAAGTACAGTAAAAGCAGATGAAATTTTTTTTTTTTTTTTTTTTTTTCTGAACAAGTGCTGAGATCAAAGAAACAGATTTGAGTGCTGAAACTAGAAAACTGGCTAGTTACAAGAAAAAAAAAAAACAAGCTAGAAGGCTTCCCTCAAACACAGAAGGGCTTGGGGGCTCAGAAGCCTACAAATAGTCTGTACCACTTAACAAGAAAGGCAGGAAATAAGCTTAATTTTTTTTTTCTATTTCCCAGATGCTCTCTTTGTACACAGTAGGAGTGCCTGAAATCAGAATATGATCTCACTGCACTCAGTTGAGTGAGCAAATGAGATGGGCCCAGAGGCAGGCTGAGGGGTGGGCAGTTTCAATGCCACTAAGATTAACACCAAAACAAAAACAGGGCGGGTGGGTGGGAATAACTGAAGAGCAGAATAACCAGTTAAAAATTCCTTCAACACTCCTTCATACACAGTTTAAATCAATTTAAATACTGTATTTTTTAAAAAAAAAAGTGCATAAAAAGGTACTTAAATTCTCTTATACGTCCAGTTGAATATAACCAAGTTCTTAGCTTGCCAAGCTGAAGTTTTAAAGCAGGAATTATTTCACATGCACCAGTTTAAATATGCAAGGACAGGAGATTCCTTTCACATGTAAACTCTGATTTTGCTATAGTGAGGATCTGTTTGGGGATACCTCAGTCTTATGTACTGCTGTGATGGCTTACTGGTTAACTACTGTGACTATAGTGTAGAGGGTCCTGGGTTCAAGACCTGCAGGGCTGTTTATTTTGTTGCTGGGCAAAACAGCAGCTGTTGGATATAGAGTGATTAAGGCACTTTTAAGCAGTTGTAAGCAGGTTTGCGTAGGTAAGCAATGTTAACTTCTGGTTAAATATACTTACAGGGTGTTAGCTTCAATATTGCTTAACCTGTGTGCGCATTGCTTACACCCACATAAACAGGCTTAAACCCACTTATTACTGTTTAAAAGTGCTTACTCCCACTTACCCCCACACTAATTTAGACAGAAATGAAACATGGCTGTTGGGAAAGTGGTAGATTTGGACACTCAATGAATTTATCATTCATTACACATTATACCTTCATTTTGTATCCCTGATTCATGTGTACATATACTATATGGGGCACGTGTGTTTATCTGTGGATTTTGCCACATTATTACAATTGTATTATTAGAATTGTATGTGGTCCTTGTGTTTATTGGGGGATTTCACCACATTATTATAATGATACCTCACATCTGCATTTAATGCAGTACTCCAGTTCACAAACATAAGTTATTTATTAGGTTATACAGCAAAAAAATTTTTCATAACGTGATTTTACATGGAAAATGGAATTTACTACAGTGAGAATTGAACAGGGAATGACTGCTTGCAAAGTAAATGCTCTGACCACTATACTATTGCAGTACTGCTTCAATTGCATGTATCTTGTTATGTATCTTCTTGTGTCATTTAAGCTACAGTATGCATAGCTACGCAATGGACAAACCTGCGCACCTAAGGTTAAATTTAATCTGTTTGATAGAAAAAAATTCATAACTGCTATTTTATCATGCAAGGGACAGGTTTCACTTATTGCTGTGGATTCCTGCATGCATCTGCACATTTGACAGACATCCTAGCAACCCCACATACCTCTCAACCTCTTCAGGCACATCATCTGGACAAAGCTTGACAAATTGTGGTACAGCTACGGACATATTTTCATTATTGCTCTTATAAACGTAGGACATTTGCTAGAGTAACAAGATTTGTTTTAATATACATTTTTATGATGGATTTGAAGTCTGACACTGAAATGTATGCATTATTTACCAACATCAATCTTGAGATCATCCCAATGATTTTCCAGGAAAATTGGGGTGCTGTATGGCCATGAAATATGGGCATTCTGCGATGATTTGTACAGTTGGGAGGTATGCAGCCTCCTATGAGCATTCTCACTCATTATATTTGCTGGGCGGCACTTCCTGAGTGCAGAAGCATGTGTATTGTGAGAGCTCTGCTCTCAGACACACCCGCTGCACTCATCCATGCTCCGTGCCCATTTAGGAGCAGAGGCAGCACCCCTTCATTACTATGCATGGTGCACTGCATGCTGCTCTTAAATGGACATTTCCATGCAGAAATAACCTACTGAATCCCGAGGTATGTTTAGAGAGTTATTTACGCCATCAATAACTTATGATTAGAGAGTTATTTATACCATCAATAAGTTATCAATATGTTTTCTTCAGATATAACATTTTTCCATTTGCATTATTACAAAGACAGACAGAGACTTGCACGCGCACATACACACACGCACACACACACACACACACACACACACACACACACACACACACACACACACACACACACACACGGTTTACCATCATAAGGTCGACCGGTGAATGTTCGAGCAAGTATGTCCGAAAGGAGTGCGGCAACATCCCAAAATTGCAATTGCAAATGTTGCGAATAGCAAAATTTCACTCCCTTTTTGACCCATGTTAGCACTCGTTTTTGAGTGTAGAGCAGTCATAAATGTCGACTTCGGTGTTTTTATGACATTCTGACTATCCGGCATTATGGGATTCGCTGAGAAAAAGTCACTCCTATGCAGATTCAAGCAATGTGCGCTCAACCTTATGATTGTAAACCACACACACCCACACACACACACACACACACGCACACCAGATTCTTCAAATTTGTTGTTGTAGGGTAATAGATGTCTGCCAGCTGCCAGCATCTAATATGTCAAAGAACAATCTAATCAGGAGAATAAAGGAGGGAAAACAAAGGTGGGCCATATAGGGTAGAGCAAATAAAATGAAATCCAGAGATGAAACAGGAAGAATGAGATTATGTGGAATAAAATGAAAACTATAGTTGGCACAGATGATTAACACTATTGGCTATTAACAAGCTACTTTCTATGGTAGAGGGTTGAATCTCTCAGCATTTGTTTGCTTTTTCTGTGACATTGAACAAGTCAGTTAACAGCCAGTTATTTGGGGCAATTGGGAATTCGGCTAAGCTCACAGACTGCATACTTATTAACTAAACAATATGTGAAAATTGCTAGATACTTATTTTAACTTTGTTTGTTAGTTGGTATAAAAGACTGATCCATGTGGATCATTTTTGACTTGGTAGTGGGCACAAGGGCATAAGGTTACAAGGTTGGAAGTTTAAAGGCAAACAGCTGCTATATATGCACTCATGGTATTCTATAGAGAAATGTTTGACAAATAAATAGTTATACAGTATATTTCAGCATCATCAATCATCAGTCTGTCTTTTCCTATTTTCTACATGGGGTCAAGGTGTTGTGCTAACTGTCGCCATCTCCCTGGATACAGTGCCATACTCCTGCCTTTTTTAACACTCATGCCTGACTGTCGCAGGTCTTCTAACACAATCCATCACCTCTTTGCTGGATGCCTTCATTTCCTTTTGCTTTCTTCCTGTCTGTCACAAATATTCTTCATCAGATTGTAATCTGATTTTCTGTACATGTGCCAGAAGCATCATAATCTGTTCTTTTTGATTTTTTCTGCAACTGGAGCTACTTTGGCTTCTGCTCTTGTGTCATCATTTCTCTGTCTCACAGTTTGCATCCTACCATCCATCTGAGGCACTTCATCTCCATCACCTCTAGCTTGCTCACCTTCTCTGCCTTTACTACCTAGGTTTCTGTACCATATAGTAGTACAGATCACAATACTGTTTATACTGTTGCACCACTGTTTTGTACACCTTATTTTTCAACTTTTTTGGCATTCTTCTGCCATACACTACATCTGACAATGTGACAATTCAGCCATCCCTTCTCCTCAACCACCCCTCCCAGGTGGTTGAAGCTGTTAACCTGTTCCACTATTTTCCCTTCTATCTCAATTCTCAGCTTCTTCTGATTTCCCCATTCCTGCCATTGCTACTGTCTTATCTGTGCTTAGTTTCATCCCATGTGCCTTCAGTTTTGCATTCCATTCCCCTATCCTTTGACAAAATTATTGCTAAAATTCTGCCTTTAATGCTACATCATCTGCATTCAGCAACTTTGCTGAACTGTCCTCTCTGACCTGTTTGCTAATGTTGTCCATCACCAGTATGAACAGCAGTAGGCTCAGAGCTGAACCTTGATGCACACCCACTCCCACAGGGATTCCCTGTGTGAGACTGAACACTGTACTTGAGTGATAGAGTCTCTGGTCTTTGTATATAGTCTGCACTAATTCTACCAATTTTTCTTGGACTTTTATCCTCCGCAGGACTGCCCAAATCAGCTTTCTTGAGACCTTGTCAAATGCCTTATCCAAGTCTAGGAATGTCCAGTTGGACTTTTTCTCATTTCTAGCTTCTTGTCAAGTATCTGTCTCACTGCAGACATTGGGTCAGTTATGCTACATCCTGATCTGAATCCAGTCTGCTCATTTCCCATCTTGCTTCTTACTACTCTGCATATTAATTTATCAATCACTCTTTTATTGTTATACTATATTATGCTTCTTTATATACTTGTTAAGTTAATTAGAACAATTTGTCTTGCATTCCCCATATACTTTCATAGTGGAATGTGAGGCAGTCAGCTGCTTACTGAGTTTATGAAGCACATGCATGCAAGCATGAATGCATATATTTTGAAAGGGCTCATTTATTTTAGTAATTCTCATATTCTCTAAACTGGTGTCATTTCAGTGAATAAACACATTAAATAATTTTCTCTTTCTGTTGAAAACAAATAAGATCCCAGAAGAAGTGGCTTATCATAATGAGATCTAAACTGGTATGTTTCCTGTGAATAATGGATTTTGTGTGTGATATTAAAAACAATTCTGGCTTAATACCCTGTTATAAGCTAGTATTTGGTTCAGATCTTAATGATTTTGTGCACAAATTTTCATTTGGTAGTAGTGACAGATAAATTATTGTTGGAAGAAAACTTATTAATTTAATACGTAATTTGGAACTAAAATGTTTCCATTTCACATTTGGTATTAAATCAAAATAACAGAATA
This sequence comes from Protopterus annectens, assembly GCF_019279795.1. Taxonomy (NCBI): domain Eukaryota; kingdom Metazoa; phylum Chordata; order Ceratodontiformes; family Protopteridae; genus Protopterus; species Protopterus annectens. The sequence continues at coordinate 1,281,472,072 of NC_056733.1, forward strand.
TTCCACAACTTGAACTGCTGACAATACTGTTTCTTGATCATAATGTTAAACTGAATTGTAAAATGAAGGAACATATCAGACACTGATTTGATCACATATTTACAGTCGGTGATTAAAAATTATGAATTTGAAACCCTTTTTTCAGCAGTAACGTCTGTGGAATATATTGCGCACTGTGAAAATGAAATGAGCCATCTTCCTGGGAATTCGATAAACTGTGAAGCCTACACAGAGTTTACATGTTGGCGTGATGAGTAGCAGCACTAATCGCATGTTCACGCTGGTCATCGTACTTACATAGATACAAGCGAGGGGTTGTTGCCAGCAGTAGTGCTTCTGGCCAGAAAACCATGCAAAGTAGCATGAGCACAGAAAGAGGAAACATTCAAGTTTGCCTGTGAGCACACCTGCACTGTGACATCACACAGACAGCCTCAATGACTACCAGGCATGAAAATACTCCAATAACACAATAATGTAAAGTGTACTGAGTGCAATGTGGAGTAAAACTATTATTTGTCGAATGAAATAATGGAGGGGGAGGGTAAATGGCAAGGGCAACTACAAGGAAACGTACACTGGGCAGGTATGCTGATCAAAATATGCACAGGCATGAAAGACAGGAACAAATATAGAGAAAGATGACATGGCAAATATGGAAATATCCCCAAGATAGGATATGTCAATGTATGTACACTTGCAAGACAAGTCAATAGCATACTTTTAAGCATATATGTAGATAGCACAGTACATACTGCTGTTTATACCTCCTACGTGATTATATTATGATATAAATACGTGATAGTATATATGTGATGATCACACAAGGTAACATGTCAAAGGAGGTGAATAAATGTGATAAACACATCACTGACATGCGCACTGGAGAGGACACTTAGCAAGGACAGTATATACAATAGGGTGTACGTGCATACTCTGAAGATATGCAAAATGACTTGCTGCAATATGACTGACATGCCACCATAGCTCTTACAATTATGGATACACAGCAACAGACTTCATGACCAGTGTATTAAGAAACACGTACAATCATGGACACTTTTAAAATGTTATGACCATTAATCTGTGGCATTGGCAGAATATATGATTGTAACTTAGATGTTCTGCAGGAACAGATGTGTACAACCATAATGACTGTCAGTATTTTATAAGGGGAATTTGCCACCCCTTCCCCAAATTTGACGACTTTTTGTTGGGGCTAAGTGGGAGATTGTTAAACACGGATTTGAAATCAGTGGCATCCTGATCAGTTGAGTGGTTTGCATGGCACATAAGCCACAATCCCCCCTCTACAAGAATCAAATACATGCCATCAGTGTAGTCCCTGAGCTGTGTATTTACCGGATGCAACATGGAAAGACATATCACATAAGCATCTAATGGAACACCATGAAGAGTAGTCTGCACTGTGAAATCATAATGGGTATGCATCCCAAAGAATAGAGATCAAAATGTCTCTAGCATTTCAAAGATAGACTATGGCCTATTAGATGTGTGGGAGCTCACTGTGCCAAATGTAATACACCTGACTAAAGCATCCCTACCTGACATAGGTATCAGCCATATGGACATAAACACATACAAGCACCACACTATTATGAATGGATTCCCTACACACAGCTGGACATTGCACGCATTTGCCATATGTCATAGCATGGATAGTGTCTGAAGCATCAGAAAATGGTGAGTGAATTAAGAAATAATCTGTTATAATGAAGGTACAGAAAACTGTGAGATGGATGGCAATGCATCAGCTATGCCCATGTGCGCAGACATTATAACATTGCAAAGTCAAGTGTCAATGATTGAGGAAGCTGTCAATGTAATATTGTACACATTACAAATACTACAAGGAGCACAGTCTATAAGTGCATGTCAAATCTTAACATGTGCCACACAATCACTGTCCCCCCTGACATTGCAAGAGAAAATGTTATACTGCTATGAAATGCTAACATGCACCCTTATATGTTCATGCAAACTATCAGGTGATAATACTGATGTGATATAGTGGTACGTTCATGACGCAGTACAGTCACACTATAGCTGTACTTATACTAGAACTGGACTTCAAGTGTACATCCCCTCCAAAAAAATGTTGGGTCTAAATCACATGCAACACAGTCATATAACTATACCCATTTCATGTCATTACATCAATTGCACATCAGATGCTTATATGTTTATCATTTGAAGTGTGTGGGTGAGGGTCCTGACACCACATATAGACACATTACAACTGAGGTGGATGTGGCTCATGCAGAACAGTTAATGACACAAAAGCTGACAGTCACAGAGTTCTGCTGGGGAACATCTGTGTAATCCATCTGTATAATCTTGGTTTGGCAAGGTTTCAAGTGAATCTGAAAATGTCACTTGTTTGTGTATATAACAGCATTACAACATGTTGATGAACCCAGACATATGTGTCCATGTAATCACCATGATGTAATACTGCTGTATGTAAGATGACATTTCTAGATGCTAGGTATACACATGTAGACCTGTGCCATACTGCAGCTGCCACTATGATGGTTTTATGACAACTGTGCAGAATGTGTATTTACTCCACTATCAGAGCACATATCTTAGTAAGGCAACAATATGCATAGCATCATCCCATATCTCCAGTCCTCAGGAGGCATAGTACTACAGCTGTTATGGAAGGAACATGCAACCAAATGGCAGCAGCAGCCATCAATACAGGATATCAGTTCACATATTGGAATACACTGTTGTGAGGCATGTTGTACAGTCCATCCACCACTCAACATAGCACAAGTGTATGACAACAACATCAACATGTGCAATGTTCATACGGTCATACATGATTACTAGGCTAACGACCAAAATCCCATACGGTCCTAGCCATTATTATCCCATTTAAACCCAAATCTCTATCTAAAGGTGAAGTATGACTGTAGAGGTATGTACATATGTGTTTGATTTTTATTAGAGTTGGCCTCATTCCATATGGGACAGGTGCACCACCCTATGAGTGAATTAGGAATAACACATCCAGTGGTTGGAAGATGTCTTATAAAGGGTAATGAAGGGGCTCTGCTTTGTGATGTGTGCATGTATCTTACAGATGATGACATCCTCAGTGTTCTGCAGAAAGTATGTTATGTGGACAGAGGAAAAAAGAGGATGGATTCAGGGTAAAAGCTTCTCATGACTGAGAGTCAAATGAGATGAAATTCAAAACATCATACAATGACTATAATATGCTGCCAACACACACACATAAATTGAATGTGATCAGATTCAAATTCCACACCTGTCTAGGTATACAAGCTGTATTCTATACAACATAAGGAGTGGTGCCACCACAGAAGTCTGACTTTAATAGTGTTCAAGTGCACTTTATACAGGATGACATAGCTGTTGACTCACATTCCCATGTAAAATTATCTACAGAGTAATAGCTGAATGAAGAAAGACACACACACATACACACACGCACACACACACACACACACACACACACACACACACACACACACACACACACACACACACACACACACACACACACACACACACACACACACACACACACACACACACACACACACACACACACACACACACACACACACACACACACACACGTTGACTACTGTGAGATTAGATAGAGACCACAGTACTAATGGCTAGTGCCAGCACCAAAGTCTGTCAGAGTGCAAGTTATAGAGGATAACATCCTCACTGTATGCTGAAGATGTTGGAAGGAGGGTCTGAAAGCTGGGGACTCACATACCGGTGTAAAATTGTCTCCAGAGTGATAGTTGAATGAAGACAGGCACACATACACATCAACTTCTGTGAGATTAGAACCCCTATCTATCTAATTACCCAAGCTAGGGAACACAGTACTTAATGTTAGCATCATTGCGGAGATATAATTTTAGCAGTGTCAGAGTGCACTGTATATTGGATGACATAATCACAGTAGGCTGACAAAAAGATATTGGGATGAGAAGGTTCTGACAGCTGTGGGCTCACACCACAGTGTAAAATAACCTTTAGTGTGAAGTTTGAAATAAGACACACACACACACACACACACGCAAGCTGACTGCTATGAGACTAGAACCCCTACCTATCTAATTACACAAGCAAGGTACATTAGTGCTTAACTCTAGCACCACCACCACAGAAGTCTGATGGTAACACTATCAGAATGTACTTTATACAGGATGACATCATCAGTATATGCTGAGAAGAAGATGTTGGGAGGGCTCTATGATTTGTCTGCAAAGTCAGGATTTGTGATACAATTGTGTGTGCTCAGATTGCACAAGTACTTATTAATAGATCCTGGCAACCAAGGTGAAATATGCACACATGCACACACACACATACACACACACACACACACACACACACACACACACACACACACACACACACACACACACACACACACACACACACACAAAACACAACTGGGAAATACTACTAGTGCAATGATGGAGTTATGTGTCTTCATATTCGGATGAAGGTATGCCTCACATAAATACAAGTTACTGACAATATCAATGAGATATAATCATATATGACCAATGTTCACTGTCACTATAAACACATACCAAATGTAACAATGCAGTTAGGTTACATAAGTCTGAACTCTGACAACTGCCCAAGTACTGATATATCATTTGCCAGTGGTATTGCTGCAGGAAACTCGTGAAAATCAGAAAGATTGTGTTCATTTAAGCATGCAATTCACTGCCCTCTTGTGTAAATGAATGCATTTCAATGCATTGGAGTATTACAGCCCAATTACCAGAGTTAGACATGCTAAACACCTGTTCAGAAAGCACACCACTGAGAAATTAATTTGCAAGAATAATGGCAAGGTATTAGCACATGAGTGATTAGAATTTTAGGAATTCAGCTTGAAATTGTGAAGCAGCAGTGTTCACTCATGCTCATTGCAAAAATATGTGCAAATACAGACATATAATAACTAACCTGATTGGGTTTAACTGCAAAATACATTCTGTTTCTTGTTAATATCTTTGGGTGGCATGATGTCAGGAAATCTACTTGGGCTAGGCTTATATAGGCTCCAGGGCCATTAGCCTAGTACACACCTATAAGCCTATGTTTCATGTGTCAGGCTTGCAAGATATGTTATTGGAGAAATCACTGGCAGATACCATGATGTGCATGCTGTAGTCTATCTTTGAAATGCTGGAGACAAAGTTTTATTACATAAAAAACTGTTGGGCTTACCTTCCCCATTTGAGTGATGTTAAGCGAAAAACAAACATGGTTCTCTGCTTAAGGATAACAGTGGAAAATTAATGTAGTTCACCTTCCTTCATGCAGACAGGCTCAGCAGTGCTGTGCAGCCATCATCACTCTGGAAAGTACTGAGTGTGGAAAATACACCAGCATCCCAAGTTTCTCTGTGATACAGTGTGTAAGAGCAGTTAGCTTCTGCTTAGAGTACAATTGAACCAAGGTTTAAATCCAGATGATTCTCTTTTTTCTTTTCAAATTGTGTCAGGATGTCACTAGCTAAGTAAATGTGATCAGAACTGCAAATGTGACTATCATTGACTATGTATGTATGCGTCTTCCCAAATGTATCAGTAATGCCTACCCTTTGCAATTTTACAATTAGTAGCTGTTATGTAGGCCTCACTGCAGATCACAAGTTAATTTAAATCTGTAGGCTACTTGTGGGCATTGAACCCACAGAATCTGAATACAATATTACATTTGCCTAGTACAATTACCAACAGCTACAGAAGAAACCATGCATGCTTCCTGTTACAGTTAAGATATGCATGTTGAAGTTGATACTGATCTATGGAATCACAATATTTACTAAAATCAGGTTCAGTTGTGCTGCAGACATTCCCCTTGCCTCTCTGAGTCATGCCAGTCTCTCAGCATGTGCCTTTCTGTTCACTGTGATTTCCTAAAGCTGTAAAATAAAGAATGAGAGAAAAAAGACATGAAAGCATTATGCATACCAGTCTTGGCTATCTACAGTGCTCTATATCATTTCAAGTTGCTTGATCTGTATACTTACACAACTGGAGGGTGTCAGCAGTTTGAAACTCATCCAGCCACTGGTCAAGTTGTGCCCGCTTGTATCTCTTAAGGTCACTGTAGTGGTGCTTGCACTGCTTCCCAGGATGTGTTATGCCAGTTGTACTAAAGACAGCCTTGGCTAGCCTGCTCTAAGCCTTAACCTTGTACTGAGATCTGGCATAGTCCCCCTGCAGCAACCTATGGCTGTAGCACTTCACAAGGAGTGCAACAGAGATTTTTGACTCCTCCACACCCTCTGTCCCTGAATTTGGCACCATCATTCCAGTCTCTTGCCATGTCTGTAAAGATCCTCCAACAACAGTTGAAATGGTTTCCCACCAAATTGTGATATCAGATTTTACAACCAGTGTGCAAACAAACATAACCATGCCAACTGCATTTGCATGATGGTAAACAAAGAGAAACATTGTCAAACAAAGGGGAAGGGAGTTTATAAAACAACAATGGTGATGTAAAACTAGGCAGTGACCTTTGGCATGTTTGAAGCTATACCTGTTCACTCTTTGTCCTGTGGTCAGCAATGAAATGCTCAAGGGCTTGGCTTTTTTTAAACCTTGACTTTATAGGGATCAAAGAGATGACTTGGTGCATGTTTTGTTGGTACTTACACACTCTTAAATGTAATTAGCGCACAATAGGATTCAAACTTATGTAAGAGAGAATGTATACATTTCCACAAAGGTATTTATTCTTCATTGTCACATAAGTGTTTGTCAACCATGGTCATTAAAGATATACAGCTTAAAGAGTGACTGGTGCTATACTTCAGTTAGGGCTGTATGTGTGTCATTAGAAGGTCATGGCTCATGCATTTTCATCTTTCATGTAGGACTAATGTCTGTGTCTGACAATGTATTGGAATTGGATAGGTTTGCATGACTTTAGTAATACAGTTTGGAGTTATGATATATACCTCACAATACATTCTGTTTTATGGCTATAACTGGGTTATTGGAGTAGTCTAGATGATTGTCAGTAAATTACTGTGTCCATCAGAGATATGCAACTACATTTTTTATGACATAATCATCATCATGCTAAACGAGTTACACACACATAATCAACTGGGTGGGGTTCATATGTCAGTCATTAATAAGCTATAATTTCTACAAAAGTATGTTTATACAAGCAATAATGATATATTTCTGTCAATCAACTTGCTACATATAGCTATTGTTACCTACTATTATCTTTGTAATTAAAGTTTTGTGAGCAATGACAGTGGGGCACCCTTACTTAAAATTAAAGCCTGCTGGACTTGAACCCTGGCTCATATGTGATGTAACCATGAACTCATTGCACTTACACCTGGTGCCATGGGGAAAGGTAGGCAGTGGGTGTATTTTGCACACTCAGTATTGTCAAGAGTGCTGACAACTGACCATCGCAGCTAAGACTGTTTGGACAAAGGAAGGTGAACCAAATTAAATATTGCATTTTTTTTCCTTTGGCAGTGAACTGTATTTGCACTCAGGTTAACAATGCACAAATGAAAAAGGTGATAGTGAATGCATATTGGTTGTGTAAGTTCTCATTATGACCCCCACTCACTAAACATATTTACCATGGGTCTTAAATCCCTGATTTACCTGTGTTCTCTCTTTTGTAGCAGGGTTGCCACCTTTTCAAATGGCCGAAGTGGGACATTTTTGGTACAAACATCAGATTTTACAGGCCGACACATACCCACGGTCAGTACAAAGGATAGAACTTAACTTTTTTGCCTAAATAAAAGCTTATTCTTGTAGCATTTTAGTTGCTTATTCTGTTTCTTATAACATTTAAGTGTTTTAGATACAGAATAACTGTTTTATGCAACTATTACATAAAATATAGGAAATAATTTTGTCCTAAAATCTCAGGACATTTGCCGTTTTTAACATTTTTTGTCAGGACACAACTGCCCAAAGAGGGACTGTCCCTCACAAAGTGGGACAGGTGGTAACCCTATTTTGTAGCTCACAGTATTCACACCCTTGTGACACACAGACAGTCAGGTAATAGGTGGAATTTCTGCAATCATTACTATCCATAGGGCTTACTACCTCGCAATTCCGGTAAGGGTTGTCACTCTGTATAAGGTGACTAAAATGAAAATTTTCACTTTTTTAAGCAGCTAACTGATTTGTGCTATACCATGTGCTGTGTACCTGGTAAAGACAGAAAAAAAGATAAAAAAGGGAAACAAATGATAAACAATTAGACAGCTCTGGTTTTGAACCATCAGACCTGCACTTACACAACACAGTTGTGTGTTATCTCTCTATGTCACAGACACAGCTTTGCAATTCCAGTCAAATCATGTGCATACAAGCAATTCACATTTCATATACAGTATTAGTGCATACAGTTGGACATCCCCATTTGATTGTAAATGTGTAGATATATTTAGTAGAATGAGTGATCACGTAGTATTTATGAATATGTGCAAAACTGCATCTCTGCTTTCTTTTTATATTCTGGAAAACTTTCCCTTATCTCTGTTTTACTATCCCACATGCAGTCTCTAGTCTATATTCTCTCATTTTTCTTTCAAGGTGTTATACAGATACATGACAGTGAACAACAGTTTTCAGCAAAGACAGGAAACTGTGCTGCTATGCCAGGGAAATACCCATGTGAGAGTTCGGTTTTATTTAGAAGCTCACTGTAGTTACTTCCACACTTTGCAATTGTATCCTAACTGACACACCCAATTCATTGAAGGTTGTCTGTAAACTACTGTGTTTTGTTTCAGTCATAGTAATAATTCACAGTTGCAAGCCATTAGCACATAACGATGGTGTAGAGGCTACACCATGTTTACATCTGCTGCACAAAGTCAAAAATGTGGTATTCACCAGTTCTAATGAGTTCATACTTTATTTGCATCTTCAGAGTGATCAGAGAGCTGGGTCTACACTGAAAGTAGCTAGGGAACTTGAACAGGAGGAGACTGTTTTCAACCATGCTTGTTGCTCCACCTGTGAGAATGTAAGGATAATTAAGACTTTTCGGACTGCTTTTTCTATAGTGGGTATTTCAGTTGCATGGAGTCAGTCATTTGGTAAACTGCAGACGTATATATTACAGATGTCAATTATGTCAGATATTGATGGCATTACTATACAGCTCACACAGATTTTACTTAGGTACATTTACAAATACCAGTTATGCAGATATTTGCCATTCATTCATTCTTGTTATTATACATTTATTTTTCTGTTACAGGTTCCACACTTACATTGACTGTCCTTCAGTTACAACTATTGTCATTCAATGTTCATTCTGTCTGATTCTAGCAGTAAACAGCCATTACAATGGGAATTAAAAGTTGTAAGCATTGCCTGACATCAATTGTACTCTAAGTATATGCATAAGATGAAAGGTGCGCCCCTTAGGTGGTCAGCATGTGCATTATCCATTGCCTCTTTGTCAGGTTGAGGGCATATTGTGCACACCAATGTCTACCTACAAACACAGAAGTTGGGGGTTCCTCTTGTGATTCCTCACTTGCATGTGGATGTGGTGACCCTGCCAGTGATGGTAGAATGTTTGTTCCTACCACTTGGTGTTCCTGCTGCAGCTGTTCTCCTAAGAAGATATTGTGTAGGATAGCACAGACTCTGATAATTTTGGCACAAGTGCTGAGATCATACTGCAAGGCCTCCCGTGATGTATCTAGGCACTGAAACCATAACCTTAGCAACCCAAAGACATATTTTGTGTTGTTTCTTGTTTTGAGCATGTGCCTCATTATAGTGTTCCTCAGTGTGTGGGTGTGGATTTCTGATGGGTGTCATCAGCAATGGTTCCAATCCCTACCCTGCATCCCCCAGTAAATGACCTTGTGGGACATCACCCCTGGAAAAAACCTCTGTTAGAGCTGTGAGGTGGACCAGATATGGGAGTTGTGGTAACTGCCTGAGTTTCCAGTGCGCATATGCAGGATGATTCCCCTTGCATTACACATGACCTGGCAGATAACGGAGTGCAAACTCTTTCTGTTCCCCAGGTAGTGATTTGATCTCAGTGTGGGTGCAGTCTATCACACCAAAGCTTTCAGGGAAGTGTGCTATTGGGTAATACTCCTGCATAGTTCTAGCTCTATCTTCGGGGGTATAGGGGAGATATATGTAGTCAGTGGCAAACTGTAGCATAGCATTCTGTATCAGTGCAACATCCTGAATGCTGATGCCTTTGACACCCCCAGAAAGTCCCATGTGAGTGTCTGAAAGGTTCCTATTGCTAAAATATTAACTGTTTCGCATTTGGACTCCAACTATATGGATTATCTTTGGTTTGCTCTTGGTGAGGACAACAGAGATTACAGAGTTCCTGGCGTGTGTCTCTATCCACCCTGTAATGCTCTACTATCTCCACTTCAGGCACACCATGAACAGTTAAAAGGGGTCTAAATTGCCTCCTCCTCTTTGCCTGAGGTCTATCAGCAGCAGCAGCATAGAGCTGACCTTGTTGCGCATACACACAGAAGAGCAGCAGCCCCTATCTTTCCAGTGCAGTTTCTATGGCTTCATTCCAAAAGATTTTGGAGTATGGGGCAGGTCGCTACATGGAACATACATGATTCCTTTATAGCTTTCGTAATACCTCCACCATCTTGGATCGGTTGATATCATATAACTCAGCTGCTTATCCACTAATTAGAATCCCACAATATTTACTGGTTTGTGTGGCCCTGCACTTCATATAGAGTCATTTACTGATTACAAATTGGCACTCTATCATGTTTACGACACGCTAACATATGAACAAGGCATGACATAACCGTGTAGGGTTTATTGAATCTAGCCATTTAGATTACTGCACAGTTTACACTCATTCACAGCACAGAGATATATCATTGTGAATGAGAAGCAAGTTGCCTGTTGACTGCGTTCATAATGAACATGAGTCTCTTGCTGAAAATTATATAGTTTCACTCAAATACATAAAAGTCACGTCTCATGGAAGTGTAGTAGTTATGCATATTAATAAGTAACATGAAAAGAAAAATAAGTTGCAGTGAGGCACTTTATTTTTAGAAGAGCACTTTTCTACTACAGATCACAGCTAGAATCAATGAAATCTTCTAGATTTATCATCTAGAGTGGACTTTAATTTAAGATTAACCCTTATGATTTATATTGCTGCTAGTCTGATAAATTATTTCATCACCAAAAATGGACTAGGGGTTTATATAAGTTCAAGCATACAATTCAGAAGAAATATTGTATTTTATTTGTTCATATGGGGATAAAGTAGAACTGAATATTGCATGAAATATTAATGCTCACCAGTGCAGGTTGTCTGGTGTCATTGAATCCAAACAGTCTGTATTTAACATTTATGAGAATCAATCACTACATGCTAAAGCTGAAGCTATTAGCAGTGTCCCAAATGAAGCATCCACAGAAGAATAAAATGCTTAGTGATAAATAAGAAACTGCAACTCTGCATGGAAAACTGGATTGATTCATTTTGACACAGTGACATTTCTAGGTTCTCTTCAGTACTTTTATGGATTTCACATCTCTTAATCACTTTTAATGAAAAAGTTTAAATTAAAATCACATTGATATTGTAAGGTTTCAGTTTTCCAAAATATATACCTTCTTTTTCAAAATAAATAATGTAAAAGTGGATTACACTTTGTCTTTTTACTTTCTCACTCTGCTAATATATATGTAACATAGGTTTCATAAGTTTTAGTGTATTATAATGCCAGACTCCCTTTTATCTATCTATGTACCTATTTACAGATATTCATACACAAACATGCACACACACATACACACACACACACACACACACACACACACACACACACACACACACACACACACACACACACCAAAATTATTAATATTTGTACTGCAGTTATAATTTATATTCACCTGCTGAAAAGATTCTGCACACAATCTCACCACCACTTGCTCTGACATTTAAATCCCTACTCTCCACGAGTCCCGGTTTCTCTGAAGAAGGAGCACCCTCAGATGCCTGCCTAATTCCATGAATGTGAATTGCAGTACTCTGGCACTCTCGAGCATTTATATGCTTATTCTAAGCAAGTGTCATGCTGACCTTTGATTTTTAACAAGCAAAGAAAGAGAAAAAAAAAAACAAACCTTGCAGGTGAGCCAGTAGTTCAGAAGAAAGTAGTAGGAGGAACAGTTAATTTGACTTATTTTAGAAAAAAAAAACCTTTGCTAGAAATCTCCCTGTGTTCTGACTGAGTGTGCTTCTCAGCTGATAAGTATATATTTTTTAGCACTTTTTAACTGTTCAGAGTTGAATAAAACAACAATTGAATTCAGTTCAGAATACAGTTTGAATAAATTGCATTTATTTAGACTGTATTTGCTTTAATACTGTTACGAACTCAAGTGTGCTAGCTTGCACTGCACTTGAATTGTTTTTAGTGCTGTTTTAGCTGCTTTTCTGCAAAAAAAAAAAAAATCTAAATTCTAAGCTTGTTTCCTGCATTTCCTGTAACTAGTCAAGTCCAAATACAGATTTTCTGTATCCAGGACTGTATGTAAGCTTCTGAGGCCACCAAGCCTTTCTGTGTTGGAGGGAAGCCTTCTAGCTTATCAGTGGTAGCGGTAAACACTAGGTAGCCTTTCAACCACAAGAGGAGTGGTTTCTGGCCGAGAAATTGTAGTTTGTTGGCTGTTTGGGCAGTTTTTCCATCTCTTTCAACTTTCTGATTTAAAAGCCCGTGTTTGCGCTTGTTTCCCGCCTTTCCTGTTACTAGTCTAATCTAGATACAGATTTCCTGGTTCTAGGACTGTTTGTAAGTTTCTGTGCAGTGCCAAAGTCTGCTCTTCAATTTTTCCCTTAGATATACTAGTTCTCTCCTCTCTTGCACTTTTACTAGCTTATTAGTCTAGCACTTTACCAGACTTCTTGTAGCAATTATTGTAGCACACAAAAGTGCTATCAGCACTAAAAGTTCTGCAAGGAAACAGCTCCAGTACTTATTATTAATGCCCACCCCTCCAGGCATGTCTAAAGATCAGTTCCTTGTGCTTTCTCCTATTAACCTGGTGAACTTGGGCATCCTGAGGCAATGTAGCAACTGCCTCATGTACACTGACAACCCTCTCCTCTTACCTCCCAACACTCAGACTTGCAAGAGATGCACTTATATAGCCAAATTGGAAGCCACTCACTTTCCAGCCAAGACCAGAATAGCTGGTCAAGAGGAGAAGGTTAACACTTGCACCACACCACATGGAACACATCGCCCTCCAGAACACAGACCAGCACTGCCTTCACATAAAAACACAAATCGCACACCCACCTTAGCGGAGGCTCTCATCCAAGGCAGAAATGCATTCAACCACCACAACACAACACTAATCATGAGACACATAACTCTCCTAAGCAGTGTGCCACTCAACCAAAGCCCCTAAGGCAAAACAGCATGCACAACACACTAGTCATAGGTGACTCAATAGTGAGGCACACTTATGTCCCACTCACTAGGTTGAAAAAGGAGAAAGTAACAGTCAGCTGCCTGTCAGGTGCCAACATCTGCCACATAACGCATGCACTCAGGTCCCTCAACAACAAGTACAAATATGACTCTGTCATTGTACATGTGGATGTGAATGACCTGAGATGTACCTCCCTGGACTACATGAAAAGAGACATGGAGGAGCTCTCAGATTATGTAGCCCAGGTGGGTATGACCCTAGCCCTGAGCATCATCCTACCATCACCCAGAATTATACCACAGTGCAAGCAGAAAATAATTGATTTCAACAATTCCCTAAGTTTCTGTTTTCATTCTAAGGGGATCCAGTATCTGTCTGCCTGGGATGAAATGATAGACAGATCTCAATGCTTTGCCAGAGATGGCCTGCATCTGTCACCCCTGAGCTTCCAGATACTGGCCAAGGCTGTTGCCACCCCTAAAGTGCCTTTTTTAGGCAGTGTTCCAAAGACTAAATTACCACTGTAACAGCTACAAACAAATGCAATCTGAGAGTCATGCTGCTCAACACTAGAAGTCTAAATCTCAAAATGTCCTCGCTCAAAGCACTCCTTAAAATGGAGAACATCGACATTTATGCCATAACAGAGACATGGTTCAAGGCAGCAGAAAGCACCCCTGCACTACCAGGCTATAACTCATTCCACACCTTTCTTCCCCAGAACTTGGACCAAAGCTCCAAAGGCGGTGGTGTTTCCATATTCATAAATGATGAGCACTCTTCCAGACTGGTAGCCCAATATAATGCTTCAGAGATACTTCAGGTGCAGCTAACATTGGGTAAGACAGCGATTCAGGTTGTAGCCTGCTATATATTCCCAACCATGTCCCAAGACTCACACTCCACGTTCCTAAGCACCCTGGAGAATATTAGGATCCAACCTAAGACTCTTATACTGGGCGACTTCAACTACCCCTCCATTAACTGGGAAAACTACTCATGTACCAATACACTTTATTTATTTATTTATTTATTTCACATTTGTTAACTGGGTTAGTCCAACTGAGTTTGCAAACAAACTCATTTTCAGTGGAGACCCGAGAGGAAAAACCCCAGCAAACATAAGTAAAAATAAAGTGACAATATGCAAATATCAAATAACAATCACAATACAAAATAATTGTAAAAAAGAAAAGGTTATTAACTACTTGCATTGCACTGATAGTAAGCAACCCATTTTCAGTGAAGACCCAAGGGGAAAGAGCCCCAGCAAACATAAGCAAACATAAACATACAGTACACAAACTATTAAAAACAACACTGCAAATACGAAATTAATTATAAAGAGAAAAACAAAAGAAAAAACATTCTGAGCATTAAGGGTTGCACTGATAGTAGTGGACTAAAATTTACTACATACGAGAGTAAAAACACAAAGATAACCATTCAAAAGAAGGACAATGTGTAGACATTGATAGGGAGTGGGGGGGTAGTGTGGAGAATGGGAGGGGGCTATTGCACGGCTATAGTAATAGAGCTGAGGGTTTAGGAGATTAGTTTAAGCAGAAATTACTAACAAAGAAACAAAGTTAGGAGATGCAACAGGTTAGACAGTGGGAGAGACTAAGACTACGTGTGGTCAAGGCAACGGCATAATTTCAAGTTTAGTAGGTAAGATTTAAGCTCCTTTTTAAAACAGAGAAAGGCAAGGTTGGATCTAATATGGAGAGGGAGTTTGTTCCAATTTAATGAGACAGACCCCGGGATTCATGAAGCTTGCGCCAGGTGCAGGTGTGGCGTCGGCGTTCTAACACCAAAGATGACTGCCGAGTGATTCAGGTACGAGCTGTTTCCACATGCACTACCTGCGTACGCTACGTCTGCACAACTCTCGAGCCTTGTATGCTAATTACCCCGTGTGCACAGTGTAGCATGTAAATGAAGTTATGTAGCGATTCAGGAAGTGGTGCAGGCGTAGTGTAAGCATGCAGAAATGTAAACCATAGAAAACAGTTTACATTTTTGCAAACATAAAATCGAAGCCATGACAGCTGACCAAACACATGTATTATATTATTAATATATGCCAATGGCTAAATATATAGCCATTGGCATAAAAAATATGTACAAAATATAAAATTAACATTTAATATATATAGTTGCACTACTGCGACATGGAAGGGCAGGGCAGCAGTGTGCAAAGGGGATCACAAGGAATATATAAAAATATAGAATAAAACCACAATGAAACACATATCACGTTTTCCCCATAATAGTCAATGGCAGGCATGCTGCACCATACTTATGGCGCAAAGGTTGTTAAGGGGCAGTGACAGTGTTATGCGCAGTAGCTAGGAATTAGTAGGCAATGCCATGCAAATAAGAGGAGTAATAGTGAATTACAGATTCCCCGCTGGTGTAAGGATGCACCTCACAGCGTAACATTATAACACTGAGGTGTGCCCTTGAGATAAAGATGACATCAAGAGAGGGGTGTGTCACCATTTCTGTAAACACATTGGAGCATTGCTAAACCGGTCTGCCCCTAGCTAGGCAAAGCTGCAGGATAGGGGTGTGTCGAACTGGCCATAGCTATGCTTAGCTGAGAGTACACAAGGTAACTGAGTATGCATGTGAACAGAGATGAAAACGTGCGTAAACCCGGTAAATGGGTATGCGTGGCGCGCACTGCAGCTGAAACAGGAAGGATATAGGAAAGAAATAAAGAAATGCTGCAGCAGTGACATTGGAGTACAAATGACTAATTAACACCTAGGAGCCTACAGTGGGCCATTGACAACAGCTAACAAGGCTGCAAGCAGCTACCTGCAGAACAGGGAAGGGGAGGGGCTGTACTGCAAAAAACAGTAAAGTGTCAAAGCAGAACAAAGCGAATATGCAGTATATCAGCTACAAGGCACATTTTGCCATGACTGGGTAAGGAAATTACAAAACAAGAAAGACAGCAGGTGGATGCATGCCTGATAATGGGAGGGGATCCAGGTCTAAAAGTGAATTAAAGAGCAACAGATTAATCAAGGCAGGCAAGTAGATTTCCACAGTAAAGGCCGCACATTTGCAGTACTCAATGCAAAACCCATAATTAAGACATGCTGCAACTGGAATAGCTCATACACACCCACTGACATCAGCAGCATCCATAGAACAATACTATAAAGTGTGAAAGAACCTCACACACATTTGTCTATTCCCATACACTCTGCACCAGTGGTGTATACAGATGCGGAACTTTTATTATGTACATGTTAGCGGCTGCCATAGCTTTGATCCACCAGCACGTGTTGGAGACTGAAGGTGGAGTGGAGGATGATGCACACGACTACCTCAGGCACCAGAGGAGGAGGAGAGTGTTCAGACCCAGGGTAACCTACCAGGGTCTACATGATCTGAAGATAGTAGAGCATTACAGGGTGGACAGGGACATCCTACAGCAACTTGTGGAGCTATGACAGCCACGCCTCAGAGCCAGAACAAACAGAGGGGAACCCATCCCAGTGGATACGAAGGTATGTGTAAGCCTGAGAATACTAGCTGCAGGTACCTTTCAAAGACCAACTGGGGATATCATGGGTATCTCACAGGCATCAGCATTCAGGGTACTACACCAGTTCCTGGATGCCATGTTACCACATGCCAATGAGCACAAATACTTCCCCCGAATGCAATAGGAGTTGGCCAGCAATATGCGTCTCTTCCACCATGTGGCAGAATACCCAGAGGTACTGGGTGCAATAGACTGCACGCACATACACATTAAGTCACCACCCGGTGAGCAGGGTAGGTGCTACATAAACCACAAGGGATACCCCTCCATCAACTGCCAGGTCATGTGCAATGCCCAGGTCATTATCATGGATGTGTGTGCTGGCAGCCCTGGATGCTATCATGACTCCCACATCTGGCATGCCTCACAGCTGTATTTGCTATTTGCCAAGGGGGACATCCCAAATGGCCACCTGGTGGGGGATGCTGGCTATGCACTGAAACTGTGGATGATGACTCCCATCAGAAATACACAGACATCCATGCAGGAATGCCATAATGAGGCACATGCACAAACCAGAATCATCACAGAGAGTGTGTTTGGGATGCTGAAATCACAGTTCCATTGCTTGGGCATATCTGGTGGAGCCTTGCAGTACTCTCCAGTCACATGAGCCCACATCTTCATAGTGTGTGCCATGCTACACAATATGGTCCTGCGGAAACAGCTGCAGCAGGGACAGAATGGTGAAGGCCCTTACAGCCCACCACCAGTGCCAAGGGTCCCACAGGCACAGAGGTACACAGACCATGAACACCCTGAGCCAGCCCCAGTAGGCAGACGGAGGCTTGCACAGTATGCCCATGCCTTGACAAAGAGGGAACGTATAGCACACACACTGACAATGTAGGCACCTAGGGACTGACACCTTTCTCCACCTGCACACACAGTAAAAATGGATGGCACACACACAAGACTACCTTTAAATTGTCATGTATAGGCAGTCTACTGTGTGCATCCAACACAGGCAGCCCTCATCTATTGCACACACAACTGCCTTTGCCACAAGCTAAGTCAACACCTGAATAGTAAATTAAGCTATCAGCATATACAGATACTGTATGTATAGATTCATAGGTTGGTACTTGGCCAACTGCCAGAGACTAGTCATAAGTCCAGCCAAAATGTGTCAGTTTTGCCACCCCATTGATTCATTAATTATCCCTCTGTGGAGCAGAGCCAGTGGCAGATCCCTGGGGTGCATCTACTGTTCCCCATCCACTCTTCCAGGTTTCTCTTGCAGAGTGTTAGTGAGGGGCTCTGTATAATGTAGTTAGTGATGTTGTTCCAAAGTATGGGGAGTGTCTGTGACAGGAAGCTGTCCCTCCAGCATCTTCCAGTTATTGTTGTGGCAAGGTTCAGCTCACTACAGTGTGTGGCTCACTGTGACATGGATTCCTATAGGTGGAGCATATCCATCAAGCCTGAGTTCGACATGGCTGTGTTGGCCATTGGAGATCATCTCTGGGTAAACAAGATGCCACTGAGTAAATCAGGAGTTTATTCAGTCTGGCTGCATAGGCCATATGTTGGAGGCCAGTATTCTCCTTGGTGAGGTACATTCGTGAATGCCCACAGCTGTTGGAAGTGTCTTCTGAGGTACATTCCACATGGGTTATTATACCCTATGATGGGACTGATGAGTGATGAGTAAAGGGGCACTATAACCCTAGTATGAGTAGATGGGAATCCTTTAGTAATCAGATGGCCTACATAGAAGGATATCCTAACTACTGTGGAGATATGATTGTCAAAGGGGCGATCACTATCTACCTTAGTCCCCAGATACCCCATTACCTCCTCCATATTAAAGTGGCTGCCACTTATGTGTTAATATGTGGGTGCCAATTCCACAATGGAATGACCATGCAGTTAGTGGCACTTGGCCAGAGGCTGTGTCATTGGCACCCTTGTGAAGTTCTCCATGAGGCCCCTTGAGGGATGTCTGTGTCAGCTGGACTATCTATCATGGCTCCCAGTTCACAGTCATTGCCAAACATGGTCTGCCATAGTCCACCTGTATTTTCCTGTACCTCTGAGATGTATATGCCAAACAGTAGGGCTCCCAGGATTGAGTCCTGTGGGACACCAGTCATGACTGTTCAAGAGTTGGACCTGGGGACCGCTAGTCATACCATGTGGGTTCTGTGTGTAAGCCCGTTGACAACCCAACCTGTGATGTATGGGTGTATGTACAGGCTGGTGTGTTTATCAATAATACCTGAGTGGGGTATGGTGTCAAAAGCCTTGGCGAATTCCAGGTAGTATGTGTGAACCACCTCCCCCATCATCTAACATCTTGGTGACTGTATGTAAGACATCAAACAGGTTCAGTAGGCATGAACTGCACTCAACCAAGCTGACCTGGGTTGGGTCACGTGTTCGGAGGTTACCAATGTCTTTGCTAATGAGTGTCATGAGGATGAGAACCATACCATTGCAGACCAGGCAAGGCAGGCTTATGGGGTGGTAGTTACCATGGTCAGTTGTGATTCCACCTTGATGGAGTGGAATAACTGTTGCCACGCGCCATTGTATGGGCATGTAGCCTGTGGAGAGGCTGAGGTAGGAAAGCTTAATTAGATGGGGGGCAGGTTGTCTTGTACAGTTTGCAAGATGCAGTCTGGGACAACATCTGCCTCCATTGACGCTGTGTTCTGCTGTTAGAGAGGGCCATTTCCACCTATGTGTCTCTGATGTGTGGGATACTGTACCTTTCGGGTAGTGTTGTGGGCTCTTTAGGGGGTGAAGTATGCACTGAATGTATCTGTAAGGATGTTGGCGATATCGATAGGGTCAGCATATTTTGTGCTATATTTCACCAGCACAGTGCAAATCTGTTTGTCAACACGTCGATCCTTGACATAGCCAAAGAAGGCTTTGTGGTTATCTTTCGAATCCTTGCATATTCTCCTGCTGATGTTAGCCTTGGATGATGTCATGAGGGACCTACGTATAGGTTCATAGGTTCGTACTAGGCTATCTGCCCTAGGGCATTGATAAGCCTAGCCAGAGTGTATGTGGCTTACAGCACCCCTTAGGATGAGATTACTACTCCCTTTTAGGGTTTAGTTTACTATGCCTTTGTCTAGTAGTGACAAAGAGATGACCCCCGGGGTAAACCTACGATCTCCTATCCACTCGTCGAGATTTCTCTTGAATAGAGTCAGTGAGGGGCTCTGCCTAACATGGACTGGGATTCTGTTCCAGAGTGTAGGGAGCCTCTGGGTTATGAATCTGTCCCTCCAGCACGTTCTATTTATTTCTGTGTTGAGGTTTAAGTCACTTGTTCTCGTGGCTCTGATGGATTTGGATTTTCTGAGGTGGAGCATGTCCATTAATTCAGGATTGGACATGGCCTTGTACATCAGGCACAGATCACCTCTGAGTAGGTGGTATGCGACTGAATAGAGCTGGAGTTTTTTCAGTCGGGCAGCATATGACATATGTTTAAGACCCTTTATCCTCTTGGTGAGGAACATTTGGGGTCTTTCCAACTGCTGCAGGTGTCGGGTGAGATACATCCCAAATGGGGCATTGTACTCAATCATTGGCCTGATAAGAGAAGAGTACAGGAAACAATGACCTCTCTTGATCTAGATGTGAAACCCTTCATGATAAGGTGGGCAATATAGAAGGTCTTCCTAACCACTTTGGCAATGTGAGTGTCAAATGAGAGGTTACTGTCAACCTGGGTCCCTAGGTCCCTGATTACCTCTTCCCAGATTTAATGGATTACCACCTATGTGGTAATTTATCGGTACCTTGTTTTTCCCAAAGGGTATGACTATACATTTTTTGGCGTTTAGCTTAAGGCCATGGCTCTGGCACCAATTATCCGTTTCTATGAGGCCTCTCTGAAGGATGTTTGTGTCCGCTGGAGTATCAATTATGGCACCCAGTTTGCAGTCATCTGCGAACTTTGTCAGCCACAATCCTCCTATGTTTGCCTGTACCTCGGAAAAATAAATGCCGAACAAGAGGGGTCCCAGGACTGAGCCCTGTGGGACACCGCTTGTGACTGGTTTAGAGTCTGACATAGCTCCAGCAACTCTGACCCTGTGGGTTCTGTCCTTGAGCCAGTTTGTAACCCATCTTGTGACATATGGGTTTACATTTAAGCTGGTGAGTTTGTCTATGATGCCCGAGTGGGGTATTGTGTCAAAGGCTTTTGCAAGTTCAAGGTAGGCTGTGTGAACTGCCTTACCCTCATCAATGGCCTTAGTGACTGTTTCAAAAAAGTCAACCAAGTTCAGAAGGCAGGATCTGCCCTTGACAAAGCCAAATTGGGTAGGATCCAATGTCTGTAGGTCCCCAATGTCTTTGTTTATGAGTTCCATAATGATCCTCTCCATAGCTTTGCAGACCAGGCTCGTCAGGCTTATGGGGCGGTAATTTCCAGGGTCCGTAGAAGCACCGCCTTTGTGAAGTGGGACCACTGTTGCCGTACGCCACTCTTTGGGTACGTATCCTGCGGTAAGGCTAAGATTAAACAGCAGCCTTATGTGTGGGTTTAGTTCCTCTTGGAGTTCATGTAGCACACAGCCCGGGACACCATACGGTCCCATTGATGCTGTGTTTTTAGCTTTAGAGAGGGCGGCTCTCACCTGGGCATCTGAGATTTTAGGGAGGCTACACTCTGCTGGGATAGTTATTTCTCCTTTTGGGGGGGGGAGGAGAAATTTGCACTGAACCTGTCTGCCAGAATGTTGGCAATGTCAGTGGGTTCAGTGTATTTTGTGTCATTTTGGACTAACTCTGAGCATATCTGGGAGTTTCCACCCAGGTTTCTAACATAGCTAAAGAAGGCCTTGTGATTGTCTTTTGTGTCATTTGCGATTTTTCTCTCAAAGTTGGCCTTGGATGATTTTATGAGTGATCGTAGTTTTTGCTAGTACTGATCAGAGATGCCTTCCTTTTTAGGGATTTTGCTCTGTCATGTAGTAGCTTCCTCCTTCTGTTGTAAAGTTTGTTTATGGCTGGGGTCCACCAGACCGTCGCCTGCCTTTGGGGAATGGGTCTTGGTTTTATTTGGGATTGCATGATCCATGCATTCTTGAAGGTGCCCATAGAAGGCATTTGCAAGGGTTTCAGCAGTGTGGGTTGTGGTTTCCACTGGCCCAGGGGCCTTGAAAGATACCACTTCAGTCTTAAGAAGTGTGAAGTTTGCTTTTGACAAGTTCTTCACTGTGGTCTTTTGTGCAGGGGTGGGGGTCGGGATGTGGATTTCCAGTGAGATTAATTTATGGTCTGATCTTACCAAAGAGGGATGTACTTCCGGTGTGGAGCATTTTGTCCCCATGTTTGTGATGATCAGGTCTAGTATTTTGTCTCCTCTTGTGGGAATGGTGACTAGTTGTTCCATTGCATTTGAGTTTATGAATTCTAAGAACCTTTGGGCTAGAGTGTTGGGGATTGAGTAATGTTCCCAGTCTATGTTTGGGTAGTTGAAGTCTCCCAAAATGATGGTATTTGGAGAGACATTCGTACTCTCCAGTGTCTTCAGGAAGGCTGTGTGGGGTTCCTGAGTTTGAGAGGGTGGTCTGTAGCATGCTACAAACTGTAAGGCAGTTTTGCCTATGGTTAGTTGCACCTGGATAGTCTCCGATGCTTCGTGCGTTGCCACTAACCTGGAGGTGTGGGTATCTTTGATGAAAATGGATATTCCCCCTCCTTTTGTGGTTCTGTCCAAGTTTTGGGGCCGGAAAACATGATATGAGGTAAAACCTGATAGTGCTGGGGTGCTCTCAGGAGCCTTGAACCAGGTTTCAGTCACTGCACAGACATCGATGTTCTCCATACTGAGAAGGGCTTCGAGGGCGTGCATCTTGAGGTTTAGACTTCTGGCATTGAGCAGCATTACCCTTAGTTTTTTTCCACTTGTGTTTTCTAGGGAGGTAGGTTTGTCATTTGAGCCTTGCCTAAAAAGGCACTATGGGGTGGCAAGAGCCTTGGCCAATATCCGAAGCCCAGGGTGACAGGTGCAAACCATCCCTTGCGAAGCAGCGTGGCTTGTCAAGCATGTCATCCCAAGCAGACAGACACTGGATCCCCTTAGAATGACACCATTAATTAAGCCAATTGTTAAAACTGATCATTTTGTCTTTGTACTGTGGCATCATTCTTGGTGAGGGTAAGTTGCTGCTCAGTGTCAGGGTCATACCGGCCTGGGCTACATAATCAGAGAGCTCCTCTATGTCTCTTTTCATGTAGTCCAGGGAGGTACGTCTCAGGTCGTTCACACCGGCATGTACAATGACTGAGTCATATTTGTACTTGCTGTGGAGTGACCTGAGTGCTTGTGTTATGTGGCGGATTCTAGCTCCCGACAGGCAGCTTACTGTGACCCTCTCCTTGTTCAGTCTGGTGAGCGGGACGTCAGTGTGCCTGACTATGGAGTCACCTATTACAAGTGTGTCTGGCATGTTGTTTGGCCTTAAGTGCTGTGACTGTTTAGCACACTGACTTTGTGAACTATGTGTTGCATTTGCTATGTCTTGAGGTGGTGGTTGCTTGGGTGTCTGCTTTGGAGGCCTCTGTTGTTTTGGTAGATTTTTAATCAGCGCCCAGTATGTTTTGTGTGTTTATGTGTTTGGTTTGCAGTTGTGATAGTTCTATGTGAGACTGGGTTTGTGGTGTGCGTGGTTACCTTCTCCTCCTGACTGGTCTTACCAGTACTGAATTGAGAGAGCTCAGCCTCCAATTTGGCTATATAGTTGCATCTCTTGCATATATTTGTATTTGTTGGGAGGAGGAGAGGGTTGTCTGTGTACATGAGGCAATTGTAACATTGCCTCAAGATTCCCAGATTCACCAGCTGAACAGGAGAGGACGCCAGCAACTGACCCTCGACATGCTAGAAATAGTGAAAAAGATTGCTGTGTAACTGAGTCAGAAAGGATCTATAGGGAAATGGGTACTCAACAGAATTTAGGTGAATGAAGTACTTTTCGTTTGTTAAAGAGTGCTTTACCTGTATACAAAATGCTTTAGGAGCAAGTGCTGAGCTTTTCAGATAGAGTATAGGCTGTTTAGATTGCAAGTAGAACAGTTCTAAGGGAAAAATTGAAGAGCAGACTTGGCGGAGCCAGAAAAACAGAAAAAGTTTAACCTTGTTTAACCGGCGCTGTGCTATGCGCACGACCGCGCAAAGCAGTGCAAAGGCGGATTTTAAGCAGTGAACTACAAAAGAGCTAGGAATGGTCCCAAACAACCAATTACTAACAGCTTCTTGTGCTGAGGTCACTTCCCCAAGGACAGGTAGGCTGCTCAAGGCTCCCCACTCCCACTGGTGAGCAAAGAAACTTCCTTTTATCCAAGTAAGGTAATGGACAACACAGGAACTACACCACAGCCCAGAATACAGCAATGCCTGTATACTGGTCTAAACTAGTCGAAAAAGGCGGGAAAACAAGGATTATTTTTTTTGTTTTTTTTTTTGCAGAAATACACAGAAAATGCAGAGACAGTGATAAATTAGTTACACAGGCTAGCACACTTTAGTGGGCAGCCTCCACAGTTCAAATTAAACAAACAAACAAGCAAACTTTCGACTAAATTCAACTAAATGTAACTTTAAGTGCAATTTTTAAAATAAATGCAGTAATCAGTAAAAAAACAGTTCAGGCTAGTTTAAAGTAAGCAGCAGAAGCTATTTTCAGTGAAAAAAAAGCAAATATACTTAAATCCAGAAAGTAGTCGCTTTTTCGAGTTCCTTGCTGCTAGGACCACTCTGCAAACCCACTTGGAGCGTATACTAATACTAATAGTGGTCACGGGTGTCTACCCTTCGTGGGATTTGCTCTGTGTCTGGAACACTGTATTACTTCTGTAGAATAGCCATTTATTGCAGAGGTACACCAGACCGTTGTCCTTGTATAGGAGGAGTGAGTCTTGGTTTACCAGTGATGGCACGATCCATACACCCATGTAGGAGCTTATAGACTGCATTTGTAAATCTGTCTGTATCTTGAGCAGTGTTTCCCCTTAGTGTGGGGGCTGTGAAACCCCCCACCCCTGTCACTAGTAGTGTAAATTTAGCTGTAGGAAAGGTATACACTGTGGTATCTGTGAGTGGGGGTGATGCTTGGGTGCGGAAACAGTGAATAGTTCATGGTCAGATCTAACCAGTGACCGGTTAACCTCGGCTGTGGTGTACCTGTTCCCATGCTGGTGATGACCACTTCTAGTAGTTTCCACCCCAGGTTAGGGAGGTTACCACCTGATACAGGGCATATGAGGTAATAAATTCCCGGAAGCGCTGGGCCTGGAAATGAGTACCAGAGTAAGTTGCCCAGTTAATGGTATGGTAGTTGATATCGAGCAATGCCAGGGTGTGCGTTATGACTGTCATGTTCTCCACTGTCTCCAGGTACGTGGAGTGGAGGTCCTGGGTCATGGACGGTGATCCACAGCAGGCCACAGTGTACATTGCAGTTGTGGTTGATGTTAGCTGCACATGGATGATCTCAGAGGTATCATGCTGCCCCACAAACCTGGAGGTGTAGGTATCCCTGATGAATATGGATACAGCCCCTCCATGTCTGTCAGTCCATGTTCTGTGGCTGAAATGTGTGGTATGGGTTGAAATCCAGCAGTGCTGGCGTGCTCTCAGGAGCCTTCAGATAGATTTCAGTTACTGCACAGATGTTGATGTTGTCCATCCAGAGGAGTGCTGTGAGTGCATGCATGTTGTGATCACAACCCCTGGTGTTGAGTAGCATAACCCTCATTGAATCTGCTATTGTGCTGTTTACGGAGCTGGTATTCACCTTCGAGACGCTCCTAAATAAGGCACCATGGTGGCACCAATAGCCTTGGTCAGTATTCCAAAGCCTAAGGCTGACACATAGGCCAGTATGGTACCATTGCATGCATGTTCCCCATCTGTGCTTGTTTTTCATCTCCCCTGTAGGTAACCTACTGGTAACCAATAGAAAGCCTTAAACTTATACAAGTCTTCTAGCTTCCAAGATAGGCTTTTGGAGTGACTAAGTATCAGTATTCTGTATGTTCTTGCTGTACTTATCTGTTTCCTGACTACATGGTGATTTTTCAATGTATATTGTGATCAGAAGGTATGCTTATTCACATATTATGGTTGTTATTGCCTGCATGTTAGAGGTTCACAGATAGCCTACTAGCTATTTGCCCAAGGGCAATTAGAAGCATAGCTACAGTGTGTTGGCTTTCCCAGCACCATTGTTGAAGTAACTGAGCCTCTGTCAAGCATAGCCATTGAAGCAATTCCAGGCAGAGTTGCTGGAAGTTGTTGAAGACTGGGGTTGTGGAGGGTGATAGGGGCACTTAGTGATCTAAAGAGGGCATGTTAATCTGACAATTCAACACCATTCAATTCCCCCATCAGGTCTCGCAGCTATCAAACTGGACAGGCTCCCCCACCCTCTAGCTGTATGGTTCTGGGACACATGATTCCAGGAGTGTATAGTCTGCTACCCATTCACACAACAAGGTTTCCCTTGACGTGTGTCAGTGAGGGGCTATGCCTAATGTAGATAGGAATGTAATGTATTATCTCACAGTACATTTGTTATACATTGTTATTACAAGAGTACGTGAAGCTCAGTGAGTTTGGGGGCCATTGCCCTTTGCTTAGCCTAGATTACACATAAAAATCATCTAAATAGGAAAAAGGCGGAAGCAACGTTAATGTCAACAGTGTAATGGTTATGGCATCTGCGTAGTATCTGTGCATTTGAGGTTACAATCCCGATAAAGGCAGGGATATTTATCATGTGCAAAAGTATACCTTAACCACAGCTTGCATACATAGGTAGCAATCATCTGTATAATAAACATTCGAAACACCCATATAAACCCATGTGTGCTGGAGAGTACAGTCAACAGAGAATGTAATGTTATGTCAGTACATAGTGAGATGTTACTTCACTGACATGTATATATGTTGTGTAGTTAGTGGATGTGGCCGTGTTGGCGCGCACAGGTTATATGTTACAAAGATTGTTTAACTGTGTTTAACCACTGTTATAATGTCACACAAACACTTTTAAACATGATTACAACTGCTTAAATGAGCCTTATTCCGCAGTAAAAAACATGTGTAAAGCATCGCAGGTGCCGAACCCTGGACCATGCACACTGTAGTCATGGGACTTACCACTAAGCCATCCGAGGTGTATACATGTTTCATGATCTTGAGACTACACCTTATACCATATGCATTTCACTGTAATGATCACAAATGGGACAGTCACTTTGTGTAGATATGTACAGTACATTGTAATGTACTATAGTCTGTGAACCAACACATTCCAGTCTACATATGTATTATTGTTACAAACTAATGCGAAATATATATATATATATCTATATATATATATATATATATATATATATATATATATATATATATATATATATATATATACATATGTATATGGGTTCCATACACTATATCGAATTTTCATTAATTTGAAATAGTGCATGGAATGCTCACTGCAGTGAAAGTGCACTTAATAGAAAGTGCACTTATGCGAAGTTCAGTACAACGAATGGGTGTTGTACTGAATTCCGTGCAGTACTCATGGACCTTAGGGTTAGGGCACGGGTCATAGTAAGGGGAGCCCTGGCCATCCCCACCAGTGCCCTAACCCTAAGGTCCGTGATGACTGCAGCGCAGTGAAGGACATAGCAATGTCCTCCACTATGGTGAGATAGTCACGAACCTTAGGGTTAGGGCATGGGTTAGGGGACAGCTTTACTAACTGTCCCCAACCCTAAGGTCCCTGATGGCACCATAGTGGAGGACATAGCTTGTTTTTATGTCCTCCACTGTGCTGTGGTGTTTCGTGAAGTGCACTTACGCAAAAGTTCACTTTCGTTAAAGTGGACTTTCGCAGAAGTGAGGCTTCCTATTACAAGTTCGAAGTAGTGGACTTTTGTTCTTGTAATAGGAATCCATATATATATATATATATATATATATATATATATATATATATATATATATATATATGCATGTCAGTGATGTCTGCACACACACACACGCATATATATATATATATATATATATATATATATATATATATATATATATTTATATATATATTATACAGTTACATCAATAGCCATATATATATATGAACATCTATGAACACCCTTCGTGACACAGAAGCACTCCAAAGGAATTGGAGTGTACACAAAACACATGCAGCTCTGGTATTATAACAATTAATATTAACCTAATTCACCATAAAAGGGGTGGCTGTTGTGTATGTGAAGATTGGGGTGGAGGAGGAATGATGGGTAATGCAATCATGCATCAAGCAGGGCCTGGGTCTGATGTCCAATAAGTGAACTGGAGGGGTATACATGGAGTATGGGGACAATATAAAAAGGACACAAAGCAAGAACCTTTCTCATTCATAATACACCCTGTCATGTCAAATTGCAACACCTAATTTCAGAAACATATGAACATTAACATGTATCAGACATATGTACACCAAGTGACTGATACATTTGTTTTCAGTAATGAGGAATGTCTATAGTATAATGTATATTCTAAACACCATAACATTTGTACATATCTCAGATGCCTTAGTGGTAAAGTCAGTGACTGTGGTGTTCATGGTCCCGGGTTCAAGGGCTGTTAGGTTATTTTGAGGGCCAGAATGAGGGCTGTTGGATGCAGGTGGATTAAAGCACTCCTAAGCAGTTGTAAGCAGGTTTCCATGGGTGTGCGCAATGGTAAGCAGCGCTGAAACACGGTAAATGGAGAAGCGCTTCACAGGTTTAACCTTTGCTTAGTGTCGCGCAGACCACGGGCAAACCTGCTTACAACCACGTAAATGTGCATTATTCACACTTTCCCTACCAGTGCCTACTCTGGGAGGCAAAATAATAACACCTTCCAGGAGTAGAACATGCAACCATGTACTCCATCCTCAGAGTAACCTAACACTAAGCTACCTGGGATGTACCTATCCCAGTTGTGTATGCAAACAGGTTAAAACACAAAAGGGAGTAATGTGTTGAAATAGGACAACCTACCATGTACCCAATTAAATGTGTATGCTCATATATATATATATATATATATATATATATATATATATATATATATATATATATATATATATATATATATATATATATATATATAGACAGAGAGAGAGAGAGAGATACATAGAGATATGTCGATATATACAGGTCTACATATATATGTAGATATATAGATAGGTTAAAAACATCTATACAGCTATGGAGGTACAGATACATGTATGCAATAGTATATATATATATATATATATATATATATATATATATATATATATATATATATATATATATATACATGTCTGTAGACAGCATCATAAGTGGTCATATCTGAGTACAACATGGACCACAGCAATCACATATTCCGCCCCCCCCCCTCCAAACACAATATGAACATAACATCTGAAGAGTATATGCCAATACATTATTACAAATATGTTCTATGGACACAGTCACCAACACAACTGCAATGACTGCAAATATCCTTGACAGAAATACACAGACAGTTTTCATTTTGCAAAACTTTATTACATTCCGATGTATTGCCAAAAGGATTCAAGGACTAACAGTACCTGCATGCTATACAGGAAGCATTTAATAATGCCTTAATGAATCATCCTGCAATTACCATAGTATTAGTCCACTAAGGGATAGATGTTCACATAGTGAAAGAACACCCACACACATATAGACATTGTATAAAAGGGGTTCCTACACACCTGCATGTGCTATGTACACCCAACAACATCTATCCTACTACCAAAATAATTACATCAATGCATACTGTCATATCATAACCAATTATTCAACTACTGTACAACATCTGCTGAAACCTTAACATACCTGGAGACAGACACACTAGCATGGCCCTATGTGAAATAGATGCCGTTATACAATTGAACAGCTGCTGATGTAACAGGGTTTGTATGAACTAATCCCATTTCAGAGGGGTGAAAGGTTCGTACACCAGGAAGTGTTACCAAGTACTGATTATTAAGACAGTATGATACACACTAACACCAAACTAAATATGTCTGGTAAGCACACTGTAAACCCCTAACATTATATGCATAGCTATGCAGCCTTGAGCTGGTCAAACAACCTGGCCAGACTGAAACATATGCAGAAGTATTAGGCACAGACAAACCCTGCACAAGTAGCAATGTTCAGAAATATAACAGCAGTACTCACATTTATACCAAATCCTCTAGGCATTACACACAATATATTACTGTTCATCTCCATACAGCTGTTGCAATAAATTCCAAACAACACTTCCACTCTGTCTTCCTCACAAGTAAGGCAAAGGGACAATGCCCAAGTGGAGTACCCAATTATACTCCACTGTAGCCATGGTATTGGCTAAGGCAGTAGCAGTGCAGCTGATGTGCATGTAATTAGCTACTTAGGAACACCAATTGGTCATCGGGATAGCACATGTTACTGATCTGCAACTATAAAAGGTTGCCTTGTCACACATTCAAACCATCTGTATCTACTTGTAGGACAGTACAAATTGAACTGAAAATGAGTATTATACTAGTCAATAACACCTCTGATTACTAAGAAGGTATGTATAACATGTAGTATGTCTGTGTATGTAGTACCTGTACTGTAAGAATTACAGTATAATCAATGCATATAGTAGAAATAGCTATCTTGTAGTGATGTATTGTTGAGCAGTAGTAATGCTTGTAGCATTCTATGTGTGTACTGCTGTACGGCAAACTCCGCATACACCACAAGGGATGATATGGGCTTGGAACCCATCAATTTGCTTCCAGCCACTGTCAGTGTCAGGATTGGTCCAACAAGTATGTGCTATAATAGGGGATAGAATATGTCGATCTATTGTAACAGTCAACATATGTATGGGTGTATAAGTAAGATGAACATGTTAAAGGTGGGCTTACCGTGCAAATATGGTGTGCATTGTGGGATATTGTGCCAATAACTGTGTAATGTACAGTATTCTAGGCAAATCTGTATTCTTTTCTACATAGTAGTTCTGCTATGTTAGGCAAACAGTAGTTATGTCTATTGGCAATTACAATACCCAGTGACATGATGCATATCATTTGTATTCATCTGACAGTTTAGCAGCATGATAGCAAAGATAATTGGAAGAGCCAGTAACTATCCATGCACTATCCAACACATGTAATATCCACCTCTCTGGTGTCATTTGCAAGAAATAACAGCTGTGCATGTGTACATGTTATGCAAATGTGTAGTGACCCTTGTTACAGGGCTGGGCCAAATGGCTATGTGCACACCTACATAGAGTGGATATTGAGAGTACAGACACACTGGTTGAACTACCAGGTTTGTGTAGCCCAACCTCTCATTGCCAACGTAACAGTCACTTGCACATACTGTATGTAAGGTAATGCACAGCACTGGTAATGAAACAGGTTGTCTATCATCTTTAACTCCAGTGTAACATCTGCAGTAGGAGTGTAAGATGTAGGAGACAGCTTCCCATGTGTAATAGCCGCTTCATAGGTAATGGCTCACACTATCTGATTATATCCTGATCATGTTGATAGTGGCATCAGAGTCTATTGATACATGACTCTGTTTGGAGAGTGGGTGTCTGTGCCCAACAGAGCTCATATACCCAGAGAAGGAAACAGACCTGTAGACACTTGCATCATCTGTAATCAACTAACAAGATGTGATGTGATCCTCAGAGGAGGATTACTGCTAAAGGTAGCTACAATGTTTATGTAATAGCCAGTGTTGTCACGTCCATAACACAAATATTTATATGTGAGTATCACTGTCTAACACATCTTCATAAGCAATACGTAAACTAAATACAGTATGTGGTACTTGTACTACTGAATGCTCATACAGGCATGTCCACTAGTCAGATATTGGTGTTTACTAATGTCAACTTTGTGTATGTGGCCATCCTGGAGGAATGTAATCTTTATGCCATGTACACTGCCAAACCCACCTAACACGATGCTTCATACATTGTTTGGGATGCAGCTTCAGGGATAAGCTGGAAGGCAGCCCAGTCTACAGCCATGACTGGACTGGTCAGTCATGAGGTGTAGGTTAACACATGCAGCTCATCAACACAACCAACACATACCCTTACCAGAACACAGTAAGGGCACCCACACACACTACCAGAAATCACACACAGTCACAGATGCGTCTAAGTATCTGGCCAAACAAGTGACCCCCCCCCCCCAAGCAGGAAGAAACAGACTCTGAAATACACAAACTATATATATATATATATATATATATATATATATATATATATATATATATATGACATAGTTTGCATAATTGTGCCACACCTCAGAACACGTGACTGGAAACATGCCCAACAGTACTCATTTGTGAATGCAAACTCTAGCACTGTGTTACACACCAACCTATATGAGGGCATACATACTGTCAGCTGCTTGTCTGCCATGATTAGCCACATAACCATACAGTCAGACCACCTTTTGAACTATACACATGCCTCTGGCATATTCCATGTTTTTGTGCAGGACCTGTGATGCAGTAGCCTGGACTGCATGGAAACACATGTAGGAACTGTCAGGTATTGTAGCACATGCAGGTATGTCCCAAGGCCTGGGTAGTATTCTGCCGTTGGCCAGAATGATACTGCAGTACAGGGACAAAAGGATTGTATTCCACAATTGTCAAGTGTAGTGGTGCAAGTCAAAGGGTATCCAGTATCTGTCATCCTGGGACAACATGGTTGACAAACCATGATGCTTTACCTAACAGGACTTGCACCTGTCACCCCTGGGAATCTGGATATTGCCTAGGGCTCATGCTTCCCCTATAGTGCCTTCATCATGCACAGTTCAAGTGAAGGTCCACTGCTGTTACAGGGACAGCCAAGAAATAAACTGCGGGTCTCGCTACACAATGATACATGTCAGAAACATTATACAGACACACATATGTCAATCCCTAACATGGATAACATATCTGTGCAGTGGCTGAGACATATTTCAACGCTCTGGAGAGCACACCTGCATGACCATGTTATAACACATACCTCACCTCTTGCCCATTATCCTTTATTGGAACACATGAGCCGTAGGTGTGTCCAAATTCCTGAAGGATATGTACACCCCCACGCTAGCTGCACTTGCATAACTTCAGATGCATTATGCTGAACAACTACCTTTGTGCCAAAGTGGAATTCAAAATGCACCTTGAGGCAGATCACCCACCAGACCGTGGACTTCCCAACTGTCATAATGTGCTGTAATGGGGAAGATTAGGTCTGCAATAGAACCATAATAATGGCTACTCTCAACTATCCCATTATGAACTGGGAAGACTCCTCATGTGCCAACACCTGCGCTCAATGCTTGTTGGATTCCATCGACCCCACTGACCTGGATCACAGTAGTCACACAAACAGGGCTAACAGTATGCTACACATAGTCTCCAATGCCAATGTTATGTTTCCTAAGAGCAGAGTGGTGACTGTCATGGCATCCATGCAGATGGACAATGCATTTGCAAATGCTGAATCCTACACAAATGAACCTTAAGCAGTCACATATGTGCAGTGATTGTGCCATTGAAACAGAACCAGGATTCAACTCAACACAAACAAGAAGGCAGACTGGTGGTACCATGCTTTAACTGTACCACAGAAAGTAGTAACTGTTGCAAGAATGAACACACATGAGTGTAGGTGATCCCTGGTCATCCTCAGTAAGATGCAGATACACCATATAAAACCACACAAAGCTACTGTGAAACTAATCAGCCACATATTATGAGGCCAAGCGCAGAGCATTCTATAGCTGTGTCATTAATCGTAATGGCAATGACAAGACCTGCCGTGCTGCACAGCACTATAGCATGGGAAGTACTGCACCCATTCATCCAGATAGGGTCTTGGAGAACCTAAACCCACTCCCACCCCCCCACAGGCACACTTAGTAATATATCCATGTACACTACAGGGCCTAACTAATGACTATGCAAGTACAAGGTGCACTCTCTTAAGCCATACATACATCTTTCATGAGACCTGTCAATATTCCAAGGTGTATCCTACACAAATGTAAGAACATTCAGCTATCCACATACACATCATATTCAATCATAGCTCCATGTCAGGCTGTGTACACACCTCATGGTGCACAACAGCAGTTATCACACCCCACAAAGGGGGAGACACCATTGATAATAGGACATAGTGCACAACTACCCTGCTGAGTCTGGTCTGTACGGCCATGAACCGTGATCAACGTATTTGATGTACTTGGTACAGATGTAGATGACAGTAGGGTTGATTCACACTGCATATCATGACCATGCCAGGTCATAGGACACCATCCCCATACTGTGTTCCAGCTACACTCAGTAAATTAGGTGTATATTCCTATGTCACAGGAGTGGCTGGCAACTGGACTGCTGGCAGAATCATCACTACAGAAGGTGTCTGACTAATACACGCACATCAAACCAGTGCCAGTCACAGTAATACAGGGGTCATTCCTGGTATTCCCCTTCTTTGTTATCTATACCACACAGACTAACACAGAAGGCATCAGCCTATTGATGTTTGCAAATGACTATGAACTAGGAACAATAGTCAACTCAATGTGTGCTGCATTCAACATACAGAAGGGCCTTAGTGTGTCAGATGTGTAGTGTGTGACGTATGGCCACAATCTGACAGCTAAGTATTGCATTGTCATCCCCTATGTTACAAATCCTGTACCCATTAACTACCACCTAGTCAGCGGTCAGCATAATGGCAACTGTGTGTATGGGATTCAGCTGGACAGTACTTTCCTTTGATAGTTACCTCACCACACCAGACAGGTAGTCATATGTGGCACCCCTAATCATGACAGGGTGCAATCCAGGAATATAGAAATAATTGCTCAGCCATACTCAACACCCATGTGACCCATAATAGATCACATATTTCCTTTAAGGGTTATTGCCCATGTGTAGATGGCCTACACTGCCCTTCCCAATCCCTAGCTGCACTATGTAGCATGCAGCCTACCCTGAATGAAGCCATGTCCATCCCAGAGGTGTTGGACATGCTACACTTAACACATCCTGATCCCAAATAAACACATACGTTATGGGCATCCACCTTTCTAGTACAAGGATCACAACATGCCTGACAGACCTCTGTCCCATACACTTAACATATTCTTGCCATACTATGCATCCCTGTCCAGCAAAGCTGCACATTGCCCCGCTCTGTGACATGGTGTGATGACCGCATGCCAAATATATCAGTAACCCTGTGGATCAGTTCTGTGGTACTGCTTGAACTGGTCACTGAAACTTACCTGTCTGTTGCCTACAGCTAGGTAACCTGCCTGTCTAGGCTCATAAATGGCTCAGGGCATATAGGCTACTAGATCACTATGACCATGCATGCTGTAGTTGATATCCAACCCTGCAAATACCATCAGGCTAGCTATTGTCCCATGTGTTACACATGTGCAACACAGGCAATACATGGCAGGATGCTACACAGCTGTACAGTGCCATGCAGATGATTATGGCAAAACACATACATGCTTGCAAGTTTGCAGGGTCACAGGTCATGTCCCTAATGGCTATGTATGACTATATATGTGACATATACACAGCATTAAGGTTGATTGCATTAATGTGAACACAGCCAGACATGTGCTGATAGGTAAAGACACCAGTACAGGCAAACAGACATGCCCACGTCAAGACAACATCCACATGGTGTATGAGCAATGTCATCACATGACACACACATATATGGCGATAACATCACATCACAAGTAATTGTCAAATGCGTGTGACTTATACATGTCAGTGGTGTTAGTGTCATGTAGATTTGCAAAGACATATTTGTAATCTTAATAAATGTGATACACATGTATGTTCAGCTGTACTGCTGTACTTCTCTGTGGGTTACTGTGACCTGTCTCCATCATTATGTCTTCCAGGTATGCCATGTAGCAGACTGCTGGCATACAGCCACTTGGAGGATGAGGTCCTCGTCCTATACCTCCTCAACAACCACACAATGCTCTTCAGCCATGTGCCACAGGTTGCACAGCAGCGGGATACCCTGTGGCAGGAACTCTTCAGGAGGGTAAATGATGTTGGCAGTCACAATCACACCTATCAGCAGGTGCGCTGACACTGCAATGACCTCATAAGATGGGTGAAACAGCATGCTAATGCAATCACCAGGGAACAAGGTGCAACAGGTAGGGGGACACTCACCCAACCCTCACCCACATATCGAGGAGCTACTGGCCAACCTGGGGACACCTGCAGACCTCCATCCACAAGCTTTAGCTGGTATTGTAAAGGTGGGGGTCTCTCAACCACAGATCCTAGAGCTGCCTGGTAAGTCACCACTGCACTTAAAACACAACTATATTTCACATGTGTTACTGTACAATATGTAATGTAACATCATATGCAAGGCATGTATGCACACATGCCACATACTATAGTCTGCTACTCTATGTATGCACAGATGTGCATACTCCATAGTATAGCGTATTGTACTGGCTTATGTGCTAACATGGACATTGCACCCTGTAGCTATCACACAGGTGTGGATAATGATCGTACTGCTGTGACACTCCTGTTTAGGTACCTCTGGCATTTTGCAATGACGGCAGCCTGTGTCAGGTGAGATTGTTATTATTTACTAGGCTTGATAATGCACAGAACATATTAATTACATGCTATATGCCATAACACACTTACACATAATGTATGGTGGTTCTGTTAATTGGCACTGGTCAGACCTGCAATGCATGACAGTGTTTACCTATGTGAAACAATTGAAGACTATATGAAACACCTACACTAAGCCTTCCAAACTGTCATTGCCAGATGTGTGGACAACAGTGAATACAATGGTGGAGGTGTGTTCCACTGTAGGGACAGGTACTACATATCAGCATTACACATGTTGGAAATACGAACAGTACTGTACAGAGAGCATCTGTGTGCACACACTCTAAATGTGTTGGAGCTGGAGTATGACCGGCCCACAGGATACACCCTTGTGGAGTATACCCTTGCTATGAATGTCACACAATGTCATGTGCTATCTGACATGTCCATGGCATGTATTGGGCTGACTGCAACACTGCTCAAATATCCTGCAAAACATGTCTCATATCCCATACATACCACCCTTTGTCTGCATAACCCTGTCCTCAGTGGAGCATATGACATCTATGGATGTATGTCATATGGGATAACACTGACATGTGAAATAAGATGGCCATCACAACCATTGGACAGAACATGTGTACACATGGCCATGGAGGATGGCCAGAGACATGAAGCAACACATACAGTAGAAGTGATGTACATGCGTGTACACCCTGTTGTAAACTGGCTTGACACAATACAACTATGACCTTTGTGTAATGGTGATATTGCAAATGTGAAATACTAAACATCTTGAGTGTGTCACGCCATGGAAGCATACATCTATACAGTATCCAAATACATACATGTGTTGCACAACATGCACATACAACCACATCAAGCCACAGATACAGTACATTCACCTTGCTGGTGTCATGCCTGATCCTCATGTGTGTGAGGTACACAGATGGCATGTGGGACATAGAGTACTGCTAAGTTAGCCATGTGTGGGCATAGGTGCCAGGCATCAGTAATATGGTTGCAGATGTGCAGGGGTGTCATCCGTATACCCTTCTGTGACCTGTGTCACACATTCCACATTAGGGTTTAGTGTGTATACACCTCAGTGATGTGGGTCACATTCCACATTAGATATGTATTGTATGTGAACATAGTCATGGCTACAAAGTGTGTCAGTAGCTCACACTGTATAGCAATTGTGAAGCCACATGATGCCATGCAATAGCTATGCACATCAGCTCAATGTGCAGTATGTCCCTGCATATTAGTAGGGTGGACAGACAGCACTGCATCAGCTGAAGGCCCATGTTAGTATAACACATCCCTGCATTGGGACACCATTACCGTACTGTAGATTGGAAAGAATACCATTGTGTTACACATGTATGCATGTCATTCAACACATCAGCAGAAGACATGTCATACTACATGTGATTGGCAAGGTCATAGGCCACACAGCAGGCCGGTGTACTGTAAACCTGTGGTGGTCTGTGGCACCATTGCAAAGTGGGGACAGCCATGTCAAACATGTGTGTACAGCCACATGCACAATGTCTAGACTCAGCTTAGGGGTAGGCGGAATAATGTTGAACAGACATGCACTGCTTTGGGGGAGATATGCAAGCTAGGGCTCAGGCAAACATAGTATGCAGTCGACATACCCTACTGCTCATGTCCTCACACACTGGGGACGTGGCCAACACAAAGCATCAGTGGCAGATGTACAAAGGTCAGTGAGGGCCTGTTAACATGTGGTGTATGTTGCACACACCATGGCAGTGCGGTGCAATGGTGCAAAGTGCATGCATTGTGTTGCAGGTATGGGGCATAGGCTACTAACACAAATGGTGCAATACAGGTATGTATGCTAACCACCACTATAATTGTGTAAGGTGCATGCCATCTGCTATAACACATGCATGCTGTTGTGTGCAACTCAGGGATGTATGATAACTACCACTATAATTGCCTAAGCTGAAACTATAATTGTCTAAGCTGAATGGCATCTGCCATATCACCTGCATGTAGCGTGTGTGTCTGTATGTCTGTGTGTCTGTGTGTCTGTCTCATGCCTGTGTGTCTCTGTCTCTGTCTGTCTCTGTCTGTGTGTCTCTGTCTGTCTGTCTCTGTCTGTGTGTCTGTGTGTCTGTCTGTGTGTCTCTGTCTGTCTGTCTCTGTCTATCTCTGTCTGCCTGGTATAACTTGTAATGTACAGTTCTTGTCATCCCTGTCTGTCTCTGTGTGTCTCTGTCTAGTATAACTTGTAATGTACAGTTCTTGTCTTCCCCTCACAGGTGTTGATGTAGGTGTTTTTCCCTCCTGCGGTCTGCCTGATATTAGTGTCCCCACAGACTCTAGCAGTGATGATGATAGTATGATTGAGGCACAGGCAGGGTTATCAGGGGTTGAATCTGTGCCATTGGTTGCCATTCCATCTGTCTCCCCTCATCCTCGCACACAGTTCCCCTACCTGTACATACCCCATCACCACTGGCCATAGAGGCAGGACAGTTGGCGGGTGTTAGCATGGAACAGGGAAGTGTGGAGACTATGGAAGGTGTGCCTGCACACTATGATCCCAGTCAACAGACTGGTGATGTCCTGCACAGGCATGTGACCAGCGCTGCTCATAGGAGGACCACTGGCCAACATGCCCCTGTGAGACAAAGCAAATCAGCTTGAATGGATTGATCATTTTTAGTTTAATATTATTAGTTTTGATATTTATATTAGGGTTTAAGAGTGAATGTTTATATCTTATATTTAATATATAATATTTAATATTTAATATTCAATGCCTAATATCTAATATTTAATGCACTTTATATTTAATGTATTTAATGTTTAATGCCTAATATTTAATATACATTGGATATATTGAGTGAAACATTTTTATTGAGTACATTGGATATATTAATATTATTTTTATTATATTCATGCTAATGCTTCAGTAATTACCGTCATGGATACTTGGTCATACATTAATTTTAATTTCAACATTTATTATTCACTGTTTTTATATATACTAATTTAATTAGGATTAAACAGTGAAAGAAATTAATATGTAGTTTACCTAATATTTTATTATATTATTTTATTCTATTTTATACATTTTATGATCGTTTAATAGAGTTAAGGTTAAATTTACGCAAGTCTGAGTGGGTTTAATTTTGTATGTAATCTTGTATGAAGCTACACAAAGGCAATTAGATGTTTTGAAGCAAATGTAGAATTGATAGTGTGTGGATTTATATATGTGCCTTTAAGCAACTAAATGGTTTATTGATTAATTAACACTAGCACGCTTTAAATAGCGGTTTGTGACATTGTTTTTAAAAATTTTAAATTTCTGAGGAAGTTGAGACATGGTCTTGATGAAAAGTGTGCTGGTACTGTTATCACACTTAAATTTATTAATAAAATTCAAAGAGTTCTTGAGCGGAGAGTCCAGGATCTGAATTTGTTGTTGCTGAACTTGTCGGAAACATTTCCTGGTTTGTCTCTGGGTTTTTTTGTGGAATATGGACCCGGATTCTCCAGCAAGGCTTGCTTCTACATAAAACACCAACAGGGGTGATGGAAGTTTAATGGCGCTCATCAAAATGTTGTCCCAGAAAGTGGACAACTTGACACAAAGGCTCGAAGGGGCTAATAAACCACAACAGGACTTGCGAGGTTCAAATGGTACTAATAGTACGTTTACTGCACCTTTAAACCAAGATGTAGGTTCACGGAATGGGGAGGCTAATTCTAGTGAGGAACCTACAACGTCGATGGGATTGCGTGGCCGTAGAAGCGCTAATGCTGACGGAACCAGCCCGGAGCATATGCATGGGGAAAACAACCAGCCTGATGGATTAGTAACGCGAACTGAGAAAAATGTGAACATTTGGGTACGCAGGGCATTTACTTTTTCTGAGGCACATTCAATTGATTTAACCGAAGCTAACCAGGAGGTAAGCATGGATTTATCAACTAAACTGAATGTATTCGATGAAAAACTATGTAAGGTAAGGAAGTTGCAATTGGAGATAGCATACTTCCGTGAATGTATTAATTTGAAAATAATTCCAAAAGGGCTTAGACGGTGGCAGTTCCCTACAGGGATTATTGAGGGCTCTTCATTTCATAAAGCTTTAATTGCCTTGTTCGACAAACAAGGCATAGAACTTTTGGACATGTTTTGTACGTACTACCGATACATGGTGGATGAACTATTAGTTGAAATTGAGGAACTGGATTCCTCAATAAAGAATGACACTGGGTTTCTCAGATACCGCTTTGAGTATGATCGAATTTTTGTAAGCATTGACCAATACTTAACAAAGTTGAATACTACTAAAATAAAGAAAATTAAACGTGATGTTAAAGATTATGAAGCAGGTACTGCGTACCCGAAACCTCCAGGTTCTCAGAGGGGAATTTTGAGTGATAATGATGGGTTTTTAAACAATAATAACCAGGAGATTGAACTTGGGGGAAAGGCACCACCAAACACCAAAGGTTCTAATAACTCTAATAGTAATAATGAAGTTATACACATGGGGAACAATCACCAGGATGGTTTAAATACTGTCCGTAGGAGTGAGAGGTTAGCGAAGAACAACACTGCTGCTATACCTAACAACTCGGGACAGAATGAGGGGTTAAGGGACCATAATGAAAGAAAATTTCGGGCTCGAGCCTCGAACCCAGGAGCACGGAACAACTGGACAATGAAGGGCAAAAAGAAAAAGTGGTAACAAACACAGCTAACTTTGGATTTCTGGACAATGAACCACGATGCAACATACATGTTAATTCTAGCCTTGACTTTAAAATTTTTAACTACACGGACATGGATATATGTCCGGAAACAATTGAATTACTGTCAAAAGGTTATTCATTTGTCCCTACTGTTCAGTTTGGTTTAGCTAACACTTTAATTGACTTAAAAATTTTTACTAGGAAACTTAACTTGTTAGCTTTAATGGGGGAAAACCAAAACAAAAAGGCTGATTTTTATGTTTCAAGCGTGTACAACCCACCCTTGCACCCACTTTTAGCACTATCTGAAAATGTGTGTGAATTGGATATGCGTAACTTAAAGAAACCTAGTGCCCTATCAGGTTATAGAGATAGGCACAAATACAATATTAGTAAGGAAGAGAGGGATACCTTAAGGTTCTTAAGTCAAGCTCCAATTCGCATTATGAAACCGGATAAAGGTGGGGGACTTGCTGTGATGTCTATTGACGATTATAATTCAAGGATGTTAAATATTTTAGATAGTAACACTTATGTAAAGGCTTCTATAAATGAGATGTATGGAGCATGCAGGAAAGTTTCAGCTTTAATAGAAGAATTATATATAGAAGCAAGAATAGACAAAAGTTTATACAACTACTTGCAACAACCAGCACCAAGGATCCCTGTTCTCTTTGGGATACCCAAGGTTCATAAATGTGTAAATAATCCACAAATGAGACCTTTGGTGGATGGACGGGATAGTATAACATACACATGTGCTAAGGTCATAGATAAAATTTTGCAGAAATATATTAGGAATGAGCGCCAAATTTCAAAAGATTCATGGTCATTTCTTGAAGCTATTAACAAATTGGGATTTTATGCTAATAGTGTTTTTGTCACAGTTGATGTAAAGGACTTGTATTCATCTATCCCTCACCAGATTGGTATTGAATGGGTTTCACATATGTTGAGAATTTTAGATGCACCTATTAGTGAAATTAAATTGGTGGAAGAACTGATAGATACAGTTCTTTCATACAATTATGTAATGTTTAATAAAGACATTTTTCATCAAAAAATCGGAGTAGCAATGGGCTCCCCATGTGGAGCCGGCCTGGCGAATCTGGTAATGGCTTACTGGGAAAGAAGTTTTGTGTTAAACAATTTGGATTATAAGGATAAGATCTTATTCTATACACGTTTCCTGGATGACATTTTTATTTTATTCCAGGGAAACGAAGTTGAGCTGGAGGGCTTGCTTGAAATGTTTAACAACAGCACCCAGTTTTTGAGTTTCACATCCAGCCATAGTAAGGATAGAATAGCCTACCTGGATGTAGATCTTAGAAAGGACTATGAAGAAAGGATGTATGTTTCTAAAATTTACAGGAAAATGACTCATTCCAACATGTACTTGCATTTTACAAGCTGTCACCCTATGCATCAGAAGAGATCTGTAGTAAAGGGGCAACTGGTTAGGGCAGCCAGGATGATAACTAAGGATGAAGAGTTTGAAGAGGAGTGTACCTTAATGTCTAATTTCTTTGGGCAAAGGGGTTACCCTATCCAGTTTTTACAGGGAATCATCAAGGAGGTCCAACATAAAAGACTGGTAGGGAATTATGTCCCAATATTAAGTAAGATAAATGGAGGGGACATAATGGTAGGGACAAAAGAAGAAATGGTTAATATCTACAGTTTTGTATGCACATTTAACATTGAATCCCATAGAATATTGAATATTATTACAAAAAACTGGGACTTCTTGATAAGTGACAAATACCTTAGAGAAATGTTTCCAGAAAGGCCTAAAATTACATTTAGGCGTGGTAATAATCTAAAAGAAATTTTAGAAGCTAAAGGTAAAGCGAACAACAAAAAAGAAGGCATGTATAAGTGCAATATGTGTAGGTATTGTAGATACATTGATGAAGGGTGTAACTACAGTATTGACAAACAGAAATACAAGTCCAATGGGAAATATAACTGTAACAGTAAACAAGTAGTATACTTAGCTAAATGCACAAGCTGCCCAGCTTTCTATATCGGGAAAACCGATAGAAAACTTGGCGAGAGGATTTACGAGCACATTTACTATATCAGTAGAAATAAATTAGAAAATGCTTTAGCTAGACATACCAATGAGCATGTTGGTCATGAATTTAAATTTAGAGTCATTGATCAATTAAAGAATGATGAAAGAGGAGG
This sequence comes from Protopterus annectens, assembly GCF_019279795.1. Classification (NCBI taxonomy): domain Eukaryota; kingdom Metazoa; phylum Chordata; order Ceratodontiformes; family Protopteridae; genus Protopterus; species Protopterus annectens. Next base: position 1,281,515,782 of record NC_056733.1, read on the forward strand.
ACCAGAATCTTTGAAATTGGAGAGGAAGGAACTCCTATGGCAGCTTAGGGTAAATGCCTGTCAACATTCGGGCATTAATGAAATGACTTCCATTATGTGTATACTTAGGTTAAAAAACTTAGTTAGGTGAATGGTAGTAAAGCAAGGAAACAGTAAAAACTAATATAATTGAACATTATACCTAAAATATTATTAAAGCTGGGTTGTTGTAAGAGTTTTTGGACAGGGATTATAGGTTAAAATAAACACCCTAAGAAGCTCTAGATTAGTACAACTGAGGCTCGTGGGGGTATGTTTTTATGTTTTTACGTTTACGTTTATGTGTACATATATATGTGCGCATATGTTTGCTTATGTAAATATGCGTGTATATATTTATACATATATATATGCATACTTATTTTCTTGTAAAACAAGATACACTTGTCTTGCATATTTCAAATTATCCTTTTTTACTTTAATTATTTTAGTTGTTAAAGGTTAATAGTGTATTGTACTTATATATTTTTCTAGTGCATGTTGATAAATTGAATGGATTGATCATTTTTAGTTTAATATTATTAGTTTTGATATTTATATTAGGGTTTAAGAATGAATGTTTATATCTTATATTTAATATATAATATTTAATATTTAATATTTAATATTCAATGCCTAATATCTAATATTTAATGCACTTTATATTTAATGTATTTAATGTTTAATGCCTAATATTTAATATACATTGGATATATTGAAACATTTTTATTGAGTACATTGGATATATTAATATTATTTTTATTATATTCATGCTAATGCTTCGGTAATTACCGTCATGGATACTTGGTCATACATTAATTTTAATTTCAACATTTATTATTCACTGTTTTTATATATACTAATTTAATTAGGATTAAACAGTAAAAGAAATTAATATGTAGTTTACCTAATATTTTATTATATTATTTTATTCTATTTTATACATTTTATGATCGTTTAATAGAGTTAAGGTTAAATTTACGCAAGTCCGAGTGGGTTTAATTTTGTATGTAATCTTGTATGAAGCTACACAAAGGCAATTAGATGTTTTGAAGCAAATGTAGAATTGATAGTGTGTGGATTTATATATGTGCCTTTAAGCAATTAAATGGTTTATTGATTAATTAACACTTGCACGCTTTAAATAGCGGTTTGTGACATTGTTTTTAAAAATTTTAAATTTCTGAGGAAGTTGAGACACGGTCTTGACGAAAAGTGTACTGGTACTGTTATCGCACTTAAATTTATTAATAAAATTCAAAGAGTTCTTGAGCGGAGAGTCCAGGATCTGAATTTGTTGTTGCTGAACTTGTCGGAAACATTTCCTGGTTTGAATGTATGCTAATGCAATCGCCAGGGAACAAGGTGCAACAGGTGGGGGGACACTCACCCAACCCTCACCCACACGTACCGAGGAGCTACTGGCCAACCTGGGGACACCTGCAGACCTCCATCCACAAGCTTTAGCTGGTATTGTAAAGGTGGGGGTCTCTCAACCACAGATCCTAGAGCTGCCTGGTAAGTCACCACTGCACTTAAAACACAACTATATTTCACATGTGTTACTGTACAATATGTAATGTAACATCATATGCAAGGCATGTATGCACACATGCCACATACTATAGTCTGCTACTCTATGTATGCACAGATGTGCATACTCCATAGTATAGTGTATTGTACTGGCTTATGTGCTAACATGGACATTGCACCCTGTAGCTATCACACAGGTGTGGATAATGATCGTACTGCTGTGACACTCCTGTTTAGGTACCTCTGGCATTTTGCAATGACGGCAGCCTGTGTCAGGTGAGATTGTTATTATTTACTAGGCTTGATAATGCACAGAACATATTAATTACATGCTATATGCCATAACACACTTACACATAATGTATGGTGGTTCTGTTAATTGGCACTGGTCAGACCTGCAATGCATGACAGTGTTTACCTATGTGAAACAATTGAAGACTATATGAAACACCTACACTAAGCTTTCCAAACTGTCTTTGCCAGATGTGTGGACAACAGTGAATACAATGGTGGAGGTGTGTTCCACTGTAGGGACAGGTACTACATATCAGCATTACACATGTTGGAAATATGAACAGTACTGTACAGAGAGCATCTGTGTGCACACACTCTAAATGTGTTGGAGCTGGAGTATGACCGGCCCACAGGATACACCCTTGTGGAGTATACCCTTGCTATGAATGTCACACAATGTCATGTGCTATCTGACATGTCCATGGCATGTAGTGGGCTGACTGCAACACTGCTCAAATATCCTGCAAAACATGTCTCACATCCCATACATACCACCCTTTGTCTGCATAACCCTGTCCTCAGTGGAGCATATGACATCTACGGATGTATGTCATATGGGATAACACTGACATGTGAAATAAGATGGCCATCACAACCATTGGACAGAACATGTGTACACATGGCCATGGAGGATGGCCAGAGACATGAAGCAACACATACAGTAGAAGTGATGTACATGCGTGTACACCCTGTTGTAAACTGGCTTGACACAATACAACTATGACCTTTGTGTAATGGTGATATTGCAAATGTGAAATACTAAACATCTTGAGTGTGTCACGCCATGGAAGCATACATCTATACAGTATCCAAATACATACATGTGTTGCACAACATGCACATACAACCACATCAAGCCACAGATACAGTACATTCACCTTGCTGGTGTCATGCCTGATCCTCATGTGTGTGAGGTACACAGATGGCATGTGGGACATAGAGTACTGCTAAGTTAGCCATGTGTGGGCATAGGTGCCAGGCATCAGTAATATGGTTGCAGATGTGCAGGGGTGTCATCCGTATACCCTTCTGTGACCTGTGTCACACATTCCACATTATTAGTGTGTATACACCTCAGTGACGTGGGTCACATTCCACATTAGATATGTATTGTATGTGAACATAGTCATGGCTACAAAGTGTGTCAGTAGCTCACACTGTATAGCAATTGTGAAGCCACATGATGCCATGCAATAGCTATGCACATCAGCTCAATGTGCAGTATGTCCCTGCATATTAGTAGGGTGGACAGACAGCACTGCATCAGCTGAAGGCCCATGTTAGTATAACACATCCCTGCATTGGGACACCATTATCGTACTGTAGATTGGAAAGAATACCATTGTGTTACACATGTATGCATGTCATTCAACACATCAGCAGAAGACATGTCATACTACATGTGATTGGCAAGGTCATAGGCCACACAGCAGGCCGGTGTACTGTAAACCTGTGGTGGTCTGTGGCACCATTGCAAAGTAGGGACAGCCATGTCAAACATGTGTGTACAGCCACATGCACAATGTCTAGACTCAGCTTAGGGGTAGGCGGAATAATGTTGAACAGACATGCACAGCTTTGGGGGAGATATGCAAGCTAGGGCTCAGGCAAACATAGTATGCAGTCGACATACCCTACTGCTCATGTCCTCACACATAGGGGCCGTGGCCAACACAAAGCATCAGTGGCAGATGTACAAAGGTCAGTGATGGCCTGTTAACATGTGGTGTATGTTGCACACACCATGGCAGTGTGGTGCAATGGTGCAAAGTGCATGCATTGTGTTGCAGGTATGGGGCATGGGCTACTAACACAAATGGTGCAATACAGGTATGTATGCTAACCACCACTATAATTGTGTAAGGTGCATGCCATCTGCTATAACACATGCATGCTGTTGTGTGAAACTCAGGGATGTATGATAACTACCACTATAATTGTCTAAGCTGAAACTATAATTGTCTAATCTGAATGGCATCTGCCATATCACCTGCATGTAGCGTGTGTGTCTGTATGTCTGTGTGTCTGTGTGTCTGTCTCATGTCTGTGTGTCTCTGTCTCTGTCTGTCTCTGTCTGTGTGTCTCTGTCTGTCTGTCTCTGTGTGTCTGTGTGTCTGTCTGTGTGTCTCTGTCTGTCTGTCTCTGTCTATCTCTGTATGCCTGGTATAACTTGTAATGTACAGTTCTTGTCATCCCTGTCTGTCTCTGTGTGTCTCTGTCTAGTATAACTTGTAATGTACAGTTCTTGTATTCCCCTCACAGGTGTTGATGTAGGTGTTTTTCCCTCCTGCGGTCTGCCTGATGTTAGTGTCCCCACAGACTCTAGCAGTGATGATGATGGCATGATTGAGGCACAGGCAGAGTTATCAGGGGTTGAATCTGTGCCATTGGTTGCCATTCCATCTGTCTCTCCTCATCCTCGCACACAGTTCCCCTACCTGTACATACCCCATCACCACTGGCCATAGAGGCAGGACAGTTGGTGGGTGGTAGCATGGAACAGGGAAGTGTGGAGACTATGGAAGGTGTGCCTGCACACTATGATCCCAGTCAACAGACTGGTGATGTCCTGCACAGGCATGTGACCAGCGCTGCTCATAGGAGGACCACTGGCCAACATGCCCCTGCGAGACAAAGCAAATCAGCTGGAGTCACCAGATGCATGTTTTGGGCTGTAATGGAGGCACAGGCACATGCTGAATGGCACAATAGAGAAGGTCTGAGGCTTCAGAGGGCTGCTTTCCGTTCATTAACTGACAAGTTAATGCAGGCACTTGCAAATGGTCACCATCATCTTGCAGATGTTTTGGATAGATGATTGGGTGACATGGTGGGATTCCTTTACTGTGGCATGGCAATCCTCGAGTGTGGAATGTCTGTGCTGGAACATCTGGTCGGAGTGAGGCGTTGGGCATGTGGGACATAGGTCAGCTACATCACCTGTTGAAGGTCTACGTGAACATGCTACTGCACATGCCCACTCCCATAGTGGTGGTAGCAGGAACAGTGCAGCTGGTGCTGTGCAGTCCACACCAGGACACAGCAGGCCACGTGCACGTGGCCCTGGATGGTCCCAACAGGGACACAATTTCAGTGGACATGTGTAATTAGACAGTATCCAATCTGGACCTCTGCCTGGTAGTGCCCGTGCAACCCCTGGCAGGCACAGGTCATGTGGCCATGCCCGGATACTGTGCCTTGTACAGTCTGAAGCTGTCAATAATACCCCTGTGTAGGCCAGCCACATGCAGACCTGTGTGCATGCATACACACACTGGAAACAAATGTAGGGCACCTCAACACACACATGCATAACATCCACACATGCCCAATGACATCACAGGCCCTAACACATACACATGATTTCATCCAATGGTGCAGCATTGGCTTCTGGCAAACATTATCACCCTGTGCATATGATGATGCCTTTGCCACATCCCTGTCATCCACACCATCAGTGCAGGGACATGTTCATATGGTCTGATACACAGGGTGAATTTACTAGGTAGACAATTGTAGATTAATATTGTTGAGTTGTGCTGACAGGCAGCAGACATACCATATATTACAGGGTTAGAATGCATTTTGTATGCTTGACAGTATGTATCATGTGTAACAACACTAACAGCATGTTGATCTTGATGTTCTGCCTTCCTCTTTCAGGTGTACTTGCATGTGCTGGGGGATGTCGGTGTTTGCGGTTAGTACATGTTGACTACACGCAGGTCAGTATGACAATACCTGCATGCACTTTGTAGCTTCCACATCACAGTTATATTCTCCATTGTTTCAATTATGTTTACTGTTCTAATGATCCAAGAGCATGATAGCTGTGTAGTAAGCTACTGTGTTCAGAGCCGTCACATCCATAGTGGGTGACATTACAGGTATAGTTACCTGGAGCATGGAGGAGGTAAAAGAGTGGTATGCCGGATGACAAGGGTAAAGGCCAGTGGAAATAGTGGCTTCTCATTGGGAAGCAGTAATACCCAATGCCATGACAGCATGCAAACATAGACACACACACACACACACACACACTCAGGGATTCACAGACACAGTAACACACACTCTGACACACACACACACAGTTGCCAGTATTCGGATGAGAACCCCTGCCTATGTGCATATCATCATTATAGTACTACGTAATTGCAAGATGCACCACAGAGATTACACATGTAGAGGTAGTTGAAATGGCATAAGATAGAGGACATCGAAAGGGATACTACAGTGCAGTGAGTGTATGTGGGGAGGGGGGCTCCATCAGTAGGCTATGTAACAACAGGTCAGACCCCAGGGTGTACATGTTAACAGGCGGTTAGAATGCCCATTTACAATTGATGATACAGGGATGCTAGATTGCATTGAGTGGATGGGGGAGGGGGCATTAACATTTCACTATGGTAAAATACAGCCTCACTCCAGGGACCAGACAGCCATACACATGGACAGCCATACACACACACACACACACACACACACACACACACACACACACACACACACACACACACACACACACACACGCACACTGTGGCACTTACAGAGATATAGACCTATGTCACACACATACAGACACTTTACATGTGTGAATTTTAACCACCTGCCTATGCCTTTCTTTCTACACTTCACTCTGTACTGGTGTCAACAACAGTGTTCCAGAGAGTGATAACATGTGGGATGTATTCCCAACCATATGTGACATCTATGGACACACACCCCCACATGTGCCAGTACTGTGAATCAGACACCTGCCTATCTCATGATAGGTTCTACAGATGTACAGCACTATCACATCTGGTACAAAGCTTACTGACTCTTTCCTTTGCCAACTGTGCTGATATATGCACAATATATGCACAGGGGTGGTATTACTGTTACAGGTGTCATGAGGTTTGCCTTCAGTGTCACCCTTACACCATTCTACATTGTCTATCTTCCACTTCAATTAACAAAACCTGACCTTAGCAGTTACACAGGTTATCAAAACCTGACCTTAGCAGTTACACGGGTTATTGTAGGACTGGTTGTAACACACCAGTGAGCTGTCCTAAGTAATCATTCATCTGCAAAAAAGCCACACGACTTAGTAGTCATGTCCAAACATCTGTCCATACCTCATGTACAGCTTACTGTACTTAGAGCATATCACCATATACAGTTGGCAATGCTGAGGCTGTATTGCAACAGCATGATGTACTAGGACAACAGTCACCTTCAGACATCAGACACTGCACACACATGGAATCTGCACAAACATCAATACATGTACACATATGCAGTCTACATCAGTAAGTGCACTAGCAGGTCAAGAGGATACATTCCACACCTTCCCCATGCCATGTGTGAAACATAGCCGAGCATTACACCATAATGGATGTTGTATTCATGTACTGGTAGGACACCACCACCTTCACCAGGTAGCCAAGTGTACATATATGACAACAGCACATATCAGTGAGACACACACACACAGCATTATTCCATGTCATGCTCCTATAAACTGTTAATTGACAGTGCCTTGGTGAAGCCAGGGCACTGTAATGGTCAACAGTGGGCACATCATATTTGCCACACACACCTCATGTTTACAGGAAGAGTGCCAGCAATGTGCTCTGTTAGAGCTAGGCAGTACACTCATTCATGTGCAAGGTCTTTGGCTTGAAAACATCTCACCCCAGCATGTACTTGCTATTGTGGTACTAAGGCTAATATCCAGGCAGCACACAACATGCATGGCTTGCAATTGTTTACATGGGGTATATGTAGGAGCTGTGGCCACACATGGCTGTACATGTCATGAACATATCACCTGTGACTACTCAGGAACATACAGAGCAGAGCTGGATTTCCCTGAGTCTGTCAATACAGGCCTTGTGTAGGTCCTATGGTCCTGTTATTTGGGTATGTTTGTAGGCATTGCTTTAGGTGGACATGTCTAAAGAAATACATGCCACATGGGGTGTTGTATGATATGACAGGTGTCATGTGTGACCAGTAGAGAGGGAATATTACCTCTGTTAACATAGATATCAAACCTTATGTACTGTTAGCATGCTATCTGCCATGTGCATGTGTGTAATGACTGTAGCCACTTGTATGTAGAAAGGATAACGAAAGCTATGGGTAATGTCATTTATGTTGTATGAGTGTGGGATGTACATATCCAGGGTAGGTACAGTTAGGTCATATCCAACCATGAGAGTGTTGTTTACTGGTGTAAAGCAACAGTCAACCGTGTTAATGCTGACAACATGTGAGGGACCCTGGTATGTGTACAACTGAGCTGGTTACAAACAGTGGTGTTATTGCATTGCATAACACATTGTGCAGTTGTGTATGTACATGGGTACTTTGCACAGTTGATGTAGGCCTAAGTACAGTCAACCAATCGAGGGTTATCTGGTGGTCTACCATACTATGTCATACCACATATGGATGTGTGTTGGTAGTCTGGGGACAAGGTGGTGGATGTATATGAGGATACAACCTAGAATGCAGCATTTGCCACTGTCACCTGTACCTGACTCATCTGTGATGCGTTATGTCAGAGTGGTGGTCTTTACATGTGAGTAGCCTTTATTAATATGTGTACACCAGCATCTGGAATCATCCATACCGCTGTTATGGCCCACATGTCTGGAACTGAGTTATATGGTGGTAGTGCAATTGTGCATTACAGAGCCTTCAGCCATATGTTCCTCACTGCACAGATGTCAGTATTCCCCATTGTAGGTTCTACAGTGAGCAAATGGAATGCTAAAGCCACACATCTAGCAATGGTTAGGATAAGCATCCAATATAATTGTCTTGTAAGTGTCAGGGTGTTACTTCTAGATGTAGGACATTTGCCTTGGAATGTGGCTATATGGGTAAATTTGACCTAGGTATTATCCACTCGCATGTAAAACAAGGATGCATGTGCTCTGTGTTGAAGGCTCGTCATTCGGTTATTACAGCTCAGAATGACAGACACTGGACAACCTCATAATAACAGCAGGACATTGGCTCATTGTTTTGGTCTATCAGTTGCCACTCGTACCATGACATCACTGCGAGTGGCATTAATGTGCTTGGAAGCAAATGCCTCATGTAAGGTGAAGGACAGCAACAGAACTTGTATATAGGACCAATGTGAGATATACTTAGGGTAGCAGTCCTGCTAATAATGACAACTACTAACACAGCCAGGAGAGGTCATCTTGACACCTGCACCTCAGTACCATTGCAAAAGGTGGCTCACATATTATGCTTGCACATGCCACTGTTCCACGTATAATACCACTGTCCACAACCTGCTATCAATGTATGCCTTTCAGGGCAGCAATGTGTGTGACACGTGCTGTAGGTAGCATCTGCTTGTGTGACCAGGTAACCTATTGTCTGTCACATCCACACATGCATGAATGTGTATACTTAACATATATATGTCAGTACTTCATGTACATGTATGCATGTGTATCACAAAGCACAGACACAGATATATCATTTACGGGCCACATACAGGTATCAGGTAGTAAACCAGTATGATGTGCATATATACTGACAGGTAAGATGTACCTAGCTGTAAACCTGTGTGTTTACAATAGCAATCCATTACAACATGTTTTGTACATGTAAGTATATGAGCATGCACACTGTGGCCTTCAGTGGTCAGAATTGGAGTGCACCCAAACAGCCCTGTGCTACTAAGTGTATGAGCGTATCCACTGCCACCTTGTGTAATTTGAGTCAGTGCATCCAACAAGCCCTTTGTTACTAATTGTATGAGCATGCCCAGTATAACCTTGTGTAGTTGTAGTCATAGTGCATCCCAAACGGCCCTGTGTTACTAGGTGTATGAGCATGCCCACTGTGACCCTGTATAGCGATAGTAGTTGTCCATTCCACAGATGGCCATACTCCAGTTCAGGTTCCTGTTGTGTTACAACTATACCTCTCAGGCCTACCTGCAGATGATGTGTCTTGTTTGTGCATACAGGTTGTAATGGACACCTACTTTAAACACACAGGTTTACAGCTATGTACTTTGTGACTGTCAGTCTCCCTGTTGTTGTCCTCAATCTTAGAAGGGCAGTCTGACTGCCTTGGAATGTGTAATCTCTGTTGCGTGTCTTGTAACTGTGTAGTACTGTAATAGTGATCTGTAGATAGAAAGAAGTTCTGATCCCATCACTGGCAACTGTGTGCATGTGTTTGTGTGTGTGACAGCAAATGGCTGAGTGTGTGTGTGTGTGTCTCAACAAATGCCTGAGTGTGTGTGTGTCAGCAAATGGTTATGTGTGTGTATTTGTGTCTGCATCCTGTTATGACAGCAGGTTTTCCTGCATTCCAAAGAGATACCTCCTTTTTCACTGGCCTTTAGACTTGTCAACTGCTAAACTTTTCTCTTCCCCCCTCCCCACTGCAAGTAAGTTGTCCTGTGATGTCACCCTGCTCAGAAGTGGAATCAGAGTAAGTGTAATTGCATGTGTTCTGTGGCACATACCCAACTGCATACCACTGTACTAGTTACCTTTACATAGGCAAGATGTGTATGCACAATACTGGCAAGTGTGTACGTGTTTGTGTGTGTGACTACCCTGTAGCCAGGCATACACATGTGTAATGTCTTTTAGCACACCATGGTAGCCATCTGTGGTGACCAGCGTCTACAAAGTATTACATAGTTAGGAATTGTAAAGAATACACTGTCAAGCATGACTACAGTTGGGTATGTTTTTTTCCTGTGCCACTGTTGAGCAGTGACACCGAAGTGGTCGCTGGGATGAAGGTCCATACCCATCATTCTCCCACCCTAACTCCACAATCCCCGGGGTAGATTACATTAGTGGTCATTCCCCACCCCAAACTCCACATTCACAACAACCATCCCTTCTCTGGTGAACTGCTTAAGATTTAAATGTTATAACACAAGTGATGCCTCTGTTTAGTGTACACATCGGTTTCCTTTGGAACCCTTCTGTGTCACAAAGGGTGTTCAGATGTGTGTGTGTGTGTGTGTGTGTGTGTCTATATATATATATATATATATATATATATATATATATATATATAGCTATGGCTGTGTCTATATATATATATATATATATATATATATATATATATATATATATATATATATATGTCGTTATGACAGTTGTACAGATGTAGACTTGTCTTTGTTGTTTCACAGAGTACAGTACATTCAAGGGTACTGTATATATGTACACAAAGTGACTGTCCCATTTATTTTCAGCACTGTGGAATACCTGTAGTAAGATGTGCATTATAGACTCCATGCGACATATATGCAGCCCAGATGGCTTAGTGGTATGTCCAGTAACCTCAGTGTGCATGGTCCAGGGTTCAAGACCTGCAAGCCTTGTTGATACTGTCAATTAGGATTGCATAAGACACTTTTAACCAGGTGTAAATGTGTTTTTGTGACAGTAAGTAGCGGGTACACACAGGTAACAGACATGTACAACTCGCAGTACACTTGACATTCCCTTCTTTGGCAATCCTGCTGTTGTCACCCACCTACGAATACACCTCTGGGACTGCTGTAATCCAGTAATCTCCATGGCGTGTGCTGTATCTGTGTAATGCTGTAGTGTGCTAAACTAGATTGGTAAGTGTTCTAATCCCAGACAGGTCAACTGTGCGTGTCTGCCTGCCTGTGAAAGAAACAATGCTTTCAGAGTATGCACACACTTTACAATTCACATACCCACCTTTGGCAATCACGCTGATTTTACCCAAATAGAAATACACCTCTGGGACTGCTGTAACCCAGTATTTGCCATAGCGCATGCTGTAACTGCGTATTGCTGTAGTGTGCTAAACTAGTTAGGTAGGAGTTCTATTCCAAAAGATGCCAACTGTGTGTGTGTGTGTGTGTGTGTGTGTGTGTCTGCCTGAGAAAGTAACAATGCCTTTTAGAGTATGCATACTCTTTACCAGACCTCCCAACCGTTCCGAATTACTCGGTTTTTACCGAGTTTTGGGGTCCAAATGAAGGGGTGCCACGATTCCCGAGTGGCACCCCTTCATTTCCGATTTTTCTTTGATTTTTTAAAATTTTTGCTGTCGGAGCTGACGTCATCACGTGCGCAATGACATCAGCTCCGTCAGGCTACCAGCCAGTCGGAATTGAGCTCAAAGAGCTCACATCATCATTTCCGGCTGGCTGACTTAAGTTGTAAAACGGCAGGAAGGAAGCACTTGTGCAGAGCAGTTCACCAAGCCGAAACAGTTTCTGAGAGAATGGTAGCAACAAAACGCTTGTACAGAGCAGTTCGCCGAGCCAGTAGCAACCTTTGTGGATTAAGAAACGGAGATATGGCAGGAACGAACGAAACAGATTAATGGCAGCAATGAAACGCTTGTGCAGAGCAGCTCACCGAGCCAGTAGCAACCTTTGTGGATTAATGGCAGCAGCAACTGAGATATGGCAGCACAAAAACAGAGGGATTAATGGCAGCAACTGAAACGGAGATATGCCAGTAATGGTAAGGTGTGTGTGAGGGATTAATGGCAGCAACTGAAATGGAGATATGCCAGCAACGGTAAGGTGTGTGTGTGTGTGTGTGTGTGTGTGTGTGTGTGTGTGTGACAGACTGCTACTGCACTTATAGATGGGACCATTTTGTAGAATTATGTGCTGCTGCATTTACAGATGAGACATTTCCGTTGTTGAATTATGTACTACTGCATTTATGGATGAGATGAGACCAGCTAGCTAAAGTTTACTTTGAATTGCATTGCTGCATTTATTGTTCCGCTCTTTCTGGTCACGCACACAGTTGCAAGTATTTGAATCAAATTATTGCTGCATATTTGAACTTGAAGTAGTGCGTGTGCCTTTATTGATATATAGAACAGGACCTTTCTGTTAGTATTTATTTAACTTGGTTTAGTGTGTGTGCATTTACTGCTATACAAAACAGGACACTTTCTGATAATTGAATTAAGGCTTCTGGTGTGTAGAAAATGGGATAATTAATAACTAGGTTAGAAAATTAGAGAAAAGTCATCTGAGAGATTTTTGTTTGAATGTGCTTTATTTTAAGATAGTACAACAGCTTTTACAAATACACTAATTAATGAAATATAAATGCAGTTGCCAGTTGTACAATGTCATATAATCCACAGGATCAATTTTATAGGGTTCTGTTTTGCTGCTCTTGCAAATAAGCAATTTACCTAAGATAATTCAAGTTTCTACATGAAAACAGAACACATGTATTGATTATAATCAGGTCTTACTATTCTATGTTGTAGTTTGCTAAGAAAGTGCAAACAATTTATGTAAGAGATAAAAAAACAACTTGACGGTATGCAGTATTATTTTCTTCAGATTGACTTTTTACATAAAAGCAAGTCATCCAGTGTTAGTGGCACCTGATTTACACAATACAAAACTACCTACCTGTTATGTAAATGAGTTTTGCAGTTGATTTTGGAAAGAAATATGATGTATACAGGATGATTACTGCCATACATCGCTTTCATGCCTCTCAACCTGTTAACACTAGAAATCTGGACAAAGCCAAAAATAATATGGGGATAGAGGCCCCAAAATATGGACAGATTTTAAATATTGCTCTTGTAAACTTAGCTAGAACAAAAGGTTTTCTGTTACCATGTATTTTCTGAAATATATGAAGTGTAAAACTCAACTGTAGGCTATTATTTAGTGAATTCAGTCCTCATTGATTTGCCAGAAAACCACACATTTTATGAGGAACAGACCAAAAATATGCAGCAAAATTCGAGACATTCCCAGCTCAAATAGTATCTGTTTGAACAACACAAATTCGGATGCTAGAACACAAGGAAAATAATTTAATAAAGTCAGGAAGGTGTATAAAGAAAAGAACACATGTATGTTTCTTGTTTTGTGTGCAAGGGGCCAATGATTTGAAAACAGCCCAAAGGTAATCTTTATCCACCACTGGTCAGATGCATTTTCTTTGGATGTGGTGTGGGTTTCACTGTTGTTTCAATGAATGTGACTTTCAAGGGCAAAGTTTAATGTCAAGCCTATTTTCATTGTGAGACAGTATTGCTTTGTTTACCAGATAATGTCTTTTAGTGTTTCTGCATTGTTGTGCTGTAAAATGTAAAAATAAAATTCAAATCATTGTAGAAGTAAAGCAGTATGCATACATTAGTGTTTATGGTAAATGGGGCAAAATAGCCAGGTAACAGGACACTGGAATGGCTGCAGAGGGACTCTGGTGCCATATTTTGGTTGTCTGTTCTTCAATTTGCGTTTGAAAGTTGGTATCCCACAATTACATTGGAGTGGGTGGGGTTACATAATTATGTATGCAAATTAGATGTTAATCAGCGTACAGATTTGTACCTATTTTTCATGGGCCTTGTCCAGATTTTTGATGTTTCCAGGTTGAGAGGTATGCTCTTTACAATTCATCTAACCACCTTTGGCAATCCAGCTGATGTCATCCACCTAGAAATACACCTCTGGGACTGCTGTAACCAGTATTCTCCATAGTGTATGCTGTAACTGTAGTGTGATAAACTAATTAGGCAGGAGTTATTTTCCGAGAGAGGCCAACTTTGTGTGTGTGTGTCTGTTTGCCTGAGAAAGGAACAATGCTTTTTAGAGTATGCACACTCTTTACAATTTACATAACCACCTTTGGCAATCCTGCTGTTGTCACCCACCTAGTAATACACCTCTGGGAGTGCTGTAACCCAGTACTTTCCATAGTGCGTGCTGTAACTGTGTAATGCTATAGTGTGATACACTAGTTAGGTCGGGGTTCTATTCCAAGACATGGTAGGTGTGTGTGTGTGTTTGACAGTCAGAGCCTGTGTGGAGGTGGCTGTGAGTGTCTAACCACTGGACATGTTGGGGAACAGAGTTTGTAGTTTTCCTATATGGTGTCTGTATTACGTCACAATGTCCACCTCACGAGGAGATATCAGTCAGCCAAGGGACTGTGTTGGCAAGCCATACCCCTACATCTGGCAAAAGGCCTGGTGAACAAAGTATGCAACCCTACTATTACCCAGAATATGTTCTGAACCACTGTGTCATACACAAACACAATTGCCTTGAATATCCCGCTATGCTGCTAGTACCCTGCACATTGATGACAGATAGTAGGCATGGTGTGATTGCAGTGGGCTGCAGAGGGCATGGCACCCTGTACAGCAGTACAATAGACACATAATTGCGGGCAATGTGCCTTCACTACATTCCCCACTGGATGCCTGCAACATATGTGGTGCCATTAAATGTGATTCACAGAGGCCATATAATGCCTTACACATATGCCCTGTATGGACCGATGCCACTGACACCAGGGAATACCTGTTTCATGCTATCAATGCAGGTGCAGGGTCAACCTGCTGTCTATAGACAGGTCCTGCCACACCAGGCCAGTATTGGCATATCTGAGGATAACAGTCTGTGTACACAACATGTGCCAGCCAAACCAGGTACACTTGTACATGTCACTGTACATTAGTGTGGGATGTGCACATCACAGGTAATGTCCATGTCAAGGACTATCAAACACAGACATGGCATACATTGCAAAGCTATGGCCGTATACAATGGTAACCAGGATGTCAGGACAGTTCATGCAATACCCATCTGTGTGGGACATTGCAGACACTACACCCCTGTATCACACTGCACACCATTGTTGGGTGGTGTGATGCCAAGGATTACCCCTCACCCAGCCTAGTACTGCCATCTTGCACAGCCAACCACTACACACACATGAAGCAATGCACACATGCATGTCAGTCCTGGCACCTAGTGTCTGCATGTGGGGTATGATGCTCCCAACCACAGTCACTCCCAGTATAACTCCCATTGGCCTACTGACAGATGTCAAACACATTCATATGCCCTAGCTCATAGAACCTCCGGATATCCCTTGTGGTGCATGCAGTACCTGTGCATTACTGCAGTGTGATAAACTAAGTAGTTACGAAGTGCATTTGTGGGCCTATCAAAGTGTGTCATTGTGAGTCCATAAGACAGTGTGGTTGTATTGACAATGACATCCATTCATGTGGACAGCCATGTGTGCTACACCTAATGTATGTCTACTATATCTCTGTTGCAGATGTCGATCATCAGCAGCACATATATGTTCTTACAACACATCGACATGTCAGGTTTGTGGCACATGGAGTAACTGCATGCACTTGTAATAGTAATGACTAGTCAGTCAGGGGTTTGAACCCCTGTACTGGTAGGTGTGTGACAGACAATGCTTAGGTTTTAGTCTCCAAGCCCTTCTCTGATGTACTTTGCCTCTGTCTGTCCCTTGAACACACTCTATGGTGGATGTGGAGCTGTACACCTGCTCAGCAGCAGCTTGTGTTTTGTAAGTGATGGTCATGATCAGGTGATGGCGTCTGCACCTATTGCAGTCCTCCTCTAGCTGATTGCATATGGAACAGCTGTGATGATGTTCCCATAGCCAATCGCATGGAAACACAGTACAATATCTAGGAACATCATGTTGGTGTTTGCCCATGACAGTCGCTGTGAGTGGTACCTAGATCTGGTGTTTGGTAAATGGTATCACAGATGATATTTGGATGTTCCTCAAACAACATACACAGTGGGAAATAGCCTAAAGACAGGTGGGTGATGTGCCAGACATGAGTACAGCATGTAAGTGTAGCTATGCTTCATTGAGACTACTGCCTGTTTAACAAGTTGTGTGTGGTAATGGCTATTCTGCATGTTTTAAAACTGACAAGACAGTGCTCTCTTTGTGAGGGACCCCTGTCTGTAGGGCCATCTGTGGACTGGTCAGTGTGTGGAATCATTTGTTTCGTGTGTTACTCACTGAACACACATCTGTGAACCGCAGGAGCATAGTGTGAGGATTGCAGTCAGTACATGGTGATAGTGATGAGTTACTGCCATCGCATCCCTGATTGGACATATGTCACATGAAACAGTGGTATGACAGACACTGTCTGGGGTTCTCAGTGACATGCCAATAACAGGCTACTGTTCATAGCTACAGTCAAAAGTCTTCTACACTTTGTACAGTTGTCATGCAGTATATATGCATGTGTTATGCTCACTCTGCAAATGTATACCATCTGTTGTGCTGGGTTGATGATCATATCTATGCATGCTGTTATAAATACTCCTGAATGCTGTTGACTATTACTAAGCCATATCTGTGTTTAAACTGCAACAGCATAGGCTGTATGGGTTTGGAGGTCCTGGCAGAACCTCCTGTCCTACTTCAGCTGACCATGGCACTGGGCACCAGCACACCAGTGGCCCAGCCTTGGAACTCCACCTCTGTTGGCTCTGCACCACCTTCTGGTGGAACCACCACTGAGGATGGGGCTTGTCCCCCCTGGGAGCAGGTCCAGACAGAAACATGTTTACTGTTGTACAGTCCTGGACATGGTGTGTTGGGGGCTCAATAAGGGGTTTTGAGGCCAGATATGCCAGCTCGAGGGCAGAGTGTCACATTTACAGGGTGAGCCTGCCCCTCCTAGACAGCCCCCAGCACTGCCATCATTGCGGCTGTTTTGGTGCAGTGGTGGCTGTCCATGGCTGGGGACCTCTGTCCCACTGTTTCCATCTGGGGGCTCATGGGCTTTTGACTGCTGAACACCCCTCACTGTCCCCCACATGTCATATACCGACCCTGCATGCTGTCTTGTCTGTCATCCTACCCAACCTATCCTCCACGAGCATACCTACTCTCCTTCCCTCATATCCCACTCTCACCCTATGGAAATGAAAGACCAATCAGTTCCTAGAACATCATTTGCCCCATACATAGCTGTCCATTTCACACACGTGTCCACTGGACACATGTAACCCTTTTAATATGCATCACAACATACTCCAGTTGTTGTCACCCCTGTCTCTCAGGTACACAATCCTGGTATGCACATGACTCCTAAAGTTTCCAGGTACAAGTGATGCAGATGACCCCATTGTACACACAACACTACTGGTCCTTCTATGGTTACCCCATTTACTTTTATCATGATGATGATGATGTCGCACACAGCACCTTGCAAGAGTACTGTTCTCACATAATGACTGGACAGGAACTGTTGTGTTAATGTAAATAAAATGCACAGAGTGATGTATTTGGCCAATGTACAAATGTTTGTGTGTATTACTGACACATGTCTGTCTGAGGGATTCTTGATATTACATAGGACAACACCACTACATAATACAGGCATTGCTGGTGTTTCCCTTTTCATTCCTTTGTAATGCTTTGCTGTCACATTGGATGTTCTTGATATATCTATATATATGTATGTATCTATATCTGGACATAAACACTCACACATACATCTACATGATGGAATACATTTCCTATACTGTTGAATGACTGCGCTGAATGATATGTTTGTGATAGGATCCGATGTCTATATATCTGCCATGGCTTAGTGGCAAATCACAATAGTTGTGTGTGCAGGGTCCTGGTTTCGAGCCTTGCAGAGGTCATTTATTTTGTTGCTGGGCAGAACAAGGCCGTTGGATATGTAGTGATTAAGGCACATTAAAGCAGTTGTGAGCAGGTGTGCGTGGGTTTACGTGGAGCTAAGCAATGCTAACCTCCGGTTACAGTTTCTTACACTCAGCCTCTACATTGCTTTACCAGTGTAATACTCGCATACTGGTGGCCAAACAGGCTTACACTCGCTTGCTCCCGCACTTGCAAAAGCACTGTATTTGTTGTTTGCATCTGACACTCACACCCCTGGGTGGGAGTGAGGACTATGATATTACCTTGTGATGCCTATTACATCGGATTTCATGCCTACAGTATCGGGAATGGCTGCCCATTAGACGAAAGCATGCCGTTCAACTATACGGAATCCGTGGCCTGTCCAGAGTTTGATTCATGTTATTGGTGTGTTCCTCTTACAATCCACACCTGTCTGGCTAATACATGGGAACTGACACTATTCAATACAAACAAGTAATTGGATTTTGGAACCCACATCCTTCAGTCGAGTCATGCTATGGCATACCTAATATTCTATCATCTTTCTAAGGTTGTCAGTGGAATATGTGCTTTCTGTCCCTATCAGACATCTCATACGATTGGGGAAAAATACCATATGAATCAGGGACACATCATAACAACATCAGGGACACACTTAAATTATTGGTGCTATTAACCTGACACATTGACAGACTCAGAGCATATGAATTCAAACACATTTTCTGAGGTACATGATGTTTATAACTCTTAATTGTTGTCATTATTCATTATGTGTAATTCACCACCTTTCCTCCAAAAGTCACTAGTTTTAGGAGGGATTAAGTGAGACAGAGTGAGAAATTGAGTCGAAAACAGGGACGTCCCTGGATATTGGGGACAGTTCAGAGGTATGGTCCCTATTTGTTCCCCCAATGGTTTATGTCCTGTCCAGTGGAGTTGCTCTTAGGGGTTGAGAGGTATGGGTGTCAGCTATGCCCATTTTGGAATATTACTTACATCCCCAGGGCGGTCCTGATATGACTGCGCCAGCCAACACCTGCACGCCTAGGCCCATAATTGCATACCCATAGTTCCCCCACCTGCCACTCCTCTACAGCACTTATCCTTAGTGTGGGTGCAGGTGGGGTATAAACACACCACTACACACTGCCCACTCTCCCTGTGTCAGGACACATGTCGTACGTTGTGTCGACCCATGGGTTATCAGGCTTGCACAACCTACTGGTCCGTGTACATCTACAGCCTGGTTTGATGAATCATTACCAGGACTGCCTCCGATGATCATTCATCTTTGGTGTGCCACAAGGGACATTGATGTCTGTGTTTCAAGATTAGACCTGGCAGGTCTCACCCACTGGTAGTATCCTGCCGGAGGTCTGGGAAGCAGTGGTGTGTTTACTTTTATTGTGTGTCTGTATGCCTCACCGGCCTAGCTGGGGGGGGTTGGGAGGTTGATGTTACATGTTACAAGTTTGTTTATTGGACCCCTCACCCCCATATGCACGGCCTGTGAACATATGTAACTCATAACTGCTGTATCATATCCTAGCTATTTACATGTGTATATTTACAGTCTCACATATATATATATATATATATATATATATATATATATATATATATATATATATATATATATACATTACTATATACAGATATATCTGTATATGTATGCATACATGTATATATTTATATATTGCTGTCTATATATATATATATATATATATATATATATATATATATATATATATATATATATATATATATATATATATATATATCTAACATATGGGTCTATGGGTGTCTGCATATGTATATCTTTATATGTGGGTATGTATCTGTATTCTGTCTCAGTATGTATACATTTGTACTACAGATAGGGAGATGTTTATCTCTATGTTGCTATGGGTAGATATACACACACATACCTCTACATATATACATCTACATCTGGTTATTCCGTTCTTTACCATATAGATTACACTTTGCTGCAGTGGGACTCATAGTGGGTGTGGCTGCTCATTGGGTGACGCCTCTGCCCAATGAACAGATTCGCTTACATCCCTAGGGCTGTCCATATAGGCCCACATCAGCCAACACCTGCACACCTAGACCCATAGGTAGCTACCCATAGTTTCCCCACCCGCACCTCCTCTACAGCACCCATCCTTACTCTGGGTCCTGGTCGGTTCTGGACACACCACTACACGCTGCCCACTCTCCACTTCATGGGACCTATTTCATACAATTTTCTTGACCCATGGGTCATCAGGCTTCCCCACCCTTCTATTCCAAGTATGTCTACACCCCAGCCCGAATGTTCGGTCTATCACCTTCTTTTGGTCTTGCTAATTTTTGGGGCGTCCCGCAAGGGACCCTCCTGTCTGTGTTCCAAGATTAGAATTCACGGGTGCACTGTTTACCACCCCAGTTGTATCCTGCCTGTGCTCTGGGGAGCAGTGGACTCTTTACATTGTTTGTGTGTATGTTTCCTGTGTCTGGCTGGGGGGGGGGGGTCATGCTATGTGTTTCATGTTTCTTGCTTGGGCCCCTCACATCCATTGGCATAGCCTGTGACCATATGTCATTCTTGAGTGCTGTTTCCTATCATAGCTGTATATCTGTGTATATCTATGCACACACACACACACACATATATATATATTGCAACTATATATATATATATATATATATATATATATATATATATATATATATATATATATATATATATATATGTGTGTGTGTGTGTGTGTGTGTGCGTGCGTGCGTGCGTGTGTGTGTGTGTGTGTGTGTGTGTCTGTAAAGCAATGCATACCCCGCGCAAACCCACTTACACATGCTTACTGGTGTTTATATATGCTTAAACCTGCTTACTAGTGCTTTATTCATTATGACACTGACACTTTGCTCCAGTTAACTTTAAATTGTTATTTTGCAGGTTATACAGCGGACAAATGTTGCAATATGCTAATGTACAGATTACCGATGGTAAATGGTATGTGATGCAATGGGATTCAGTATGGGAATGTCTGTTCGTTAGGTGGTTGCTCTAACCAATAAACTATTGCTGTGCTCCTTCAATTGCATATGTACCCATATAACCATGGCTCTTGGTTCCCCAGACACACACCCCAATGCCTTCCTAACACTGCAGTCATCCATTCTCCAGTTGGATTCACAATGTATCCACACCACTTCACATTGGCCACTGCCTACTCCTATAGGCCCATCCCATCAGTTGACTCACTCCACGTATCCTCAGAACTCCCAAACTTTTAGTCCACAAACATTGGTGACATGAGCAACCAAAAGAATACTATTTGCAATTTTTGGGTTGTCCCACATGGGACAATCATGTGTTTATGTCAAGATTAGTCTCTATACTTCATTCCATCCTTACTCCCATTAACATGACACTACAATAAATTAATAAGTATGACTATGTGGTAACACACACGTTACACATGAGAGCCTAATTATGTACGTGTTCGGCGTATTTCTTTTACAAATAGACTGGTTTAGTAATTGGCGTTGCCATAGCAGGCAGATCACAGGAATGATTCCATCTGTGGGAAAGTCCTCACATTTGATTTTTCTCAGCACAGCACTGACTTCAGACATTGTACACACTTCTGTATTTTAGCAGTTTCATGCCTTCCCTCTTATGCACAACCTATTATTCTATCTACTGTCGAGGTTTGTAAGGGCACATTCATGTTATTTATGTCTGCAAATGGAATTAATGTGTTACAGAGAATGTATTTCTACATATTGATGTCTGCATGTGTGCATGCATATATAGTTATAAGGAATTCGCTAACCTCCATGGGGCGGTCCAATTAGAACCAGCCCATCCAACCCTGGCACGCCTGGCTCCATAATTTCATACCCATAGTGCTAAGCCAGCAAGGTACCATAGCTTACGCAACCCAAGAAAGTTATTTTCCTGTGCCACTATCCAGAAGAGACACAGAAGTGATCCCCGGGGTGTAGTTCCTATTTCCCATCCACTTATCAAGATTTTTCTTGAAGAGTGCTAATGAAGAACTTTGCTTGACATAGATGGGTAGCTTGTTCCAGAGTATGGGACGTTTCTGGGACAGGAATCTATCCCTCCAGCATGTCCTGTTTATTGTGGTGACAAGGTTTAGGTCCCTAGAGCATGTAGCTCAGAGGGATTGGGATTTCTTTAGGTATAGCATGTCCAACAGCTCTGGGTTTGAAATAGCTTTATATTTTAGGCAGAGATCACCTCAGAGTAGGCGATATGCTATGGAGTAAAGCTGTAGTTTTTTGAGGCGGTCAATGTAGGGCATTTGTTTGAGGCCAGTAATCCTCTTTGTGAGGTACTTCTGTGTTCTTTCCAGCTACTGCAGATGTCTTGTGAGGTACATTCCAAAAGGGGCATTGAACTCTATAATGGTTCTAATGAGAGTCGAGTAGAGGGGAACAATGACCTCTTTTTTCCTGGATGAGAACCCTTTTATCATGAGGTGTGTCATGTAGAAGGACTTCCTGACTACTGTGGCGATGTGACTATCAAAGGAGAGACTACTGTCCACCTGAGTCCCAAGGTCTCTTATCACACATTCAATGTTAAGTAGATTGCTGCCTATGTGGTAGTTCCTGGGTACAGAGTTTTTACCAAATGGGATGACACTGCACCTTTTGGCATTGAGCTTGAGGCCATGGCTCTGACACCAGGCATCTGTCTCAGTGAGGCCCTTCTGTAGGATGTCCACATCATTTGGGGACTAGACTATGGCTCCTAGTTTGCAGTCATCTGCAAAGGCCTTCTGTGTTAGCCTGTACTTCAGAAAAGTAGGTACCAAACAGGAGAGGTCCCAGGACAGAATCCTGTGGTACTCCACTTGTCACTGCTTTGAGGTCAGATTTGGAGTCTGCAACTTTTACAGTGTGGGTTCTGTCAGTGAGCCAGTTGGCAATCCATCTTGTGAAGTAGGGATTTATACCTAGTTTAGTGAGTTTAGCTATAATTCCAGAATAGGGGATGGTGTCAAAAGCCTTGGAGAGGTCAAGATAGGCTATGTGAACCACCTTACCCTCATCTACAGCTTTGGTGACTGCCTCAAAGAAGTCGATCAGGTTCAGGAGGCAGTGTCTTTGTTTATGAGTTCCATGATGATACGTTCCATGGACTTGCAAACCAGCCTCGTCAGGCTAGTAGGTCGAAAGTTCCCGTGATCAGTGTTGGCTCCCCTATTCTGGAGTAGGATAACTGTTGCTGTGCGCCATTCAGTGGGCACAAAGCCTGATGCGAGGCTATTATTGAACATGGTGCTTAAGTGGGGAGCCAGTTCGTTCTGAAGTTCATGTAAAACGCAGCCTTGGATGTTGTCCGGTCCCATGGATGCTGTATTTCTGGCTTTAAAGAGTGCAGCTTTTACCTGCGTAGTTGTGATTACAGGGACTCTGCATTCTTTCTGTATAGATATGGGCCCTTTAGTGGGTGAGGGGGGGTAAAGTTTGCACTGAACCTATCTGCCAGGATGTTGGCAATATCAGTTGGTTCTGTAATTTTCGGCCTTTGTGCTGTAACTCAGAACAGATCTGGGTATTGCCATCGAGATTCTTGACATAGCTATAGAATGCTTTGTGGTTGTCCTTAGAATTAGTGGTGATTTTGTTTTCATAGTGCTTTGGAGGATCTTATAAGGGATCTCAGCTTCTTACTGAGGCTGACCAGGGAGCTCCTCCACTCATGGGATTTTACTCTCTTTTGCAACAGTTTCTTCCTTCTTTTGTACAGTTTGTTTATGGCAGGGGACCACCAGATTGGCTTTCTTTTTTTGGAGGATAACGTCTTGGTTCTGTTTGGGATAGCATGATCCATGCACTCGTGTAAGTGCCTATAGGGTGCATCTGTGAAGGATTCAGCAGTTGTAACTGTATTGTCCATCTGCATGGGCTTCATGAAGTTCACCATTTCTGTCTTAAGATTTTGGTGGTGTAGATTTAGTGAGACTATGTGATGAGTGTGGTTGGCTTTGGAGAAATTTTTTCCATGGTTTCCTTAATGGGGGGGTGGGGTTGGGATGTGAAAATCAAGGGTGATTAGCTTATGGTCAGATCAGACCAACGTGGAGTTGACTTCAGGTGTGGAACACCTGTCACTTATGTTGGTAATGACTAGGTCTAGGATATTGTTGCCCCTGTTGGGGGTGTGGATAAATTGATCCAGGGCATTGGAGTTTATGAATTCCAGAAAGCGTTGAGCTAAGGAGTTGGTACACGAGTAGTTTTTCCAGTTAATGGTGGGGTAGTTGAAGTCGCCCATTATTAGGGTGTTTGGTTGAACCCTAATATTTTCCTGTACATCAAGAAAAGAGGAGTGGGAATCCTGGGAAATGGTGGGGGATTTGTAGCAAGCAACAATTTGGATTGCAGTTTTGCCCAGAGTTAGTTGCACTTGGATAACCTCAGATGCATTATGCTGAGCAACTAGCCTGGAGGTGTAGATATCCTTAATGAATATGGACACACCTCCGCCTTTGGTGTTTCGGTCCAGGTTACATGGCCGAAAAGTATGGTATGAGTTATAGCCTGGTAGTGCAGGGGTACTCTCTGGAGCCTTGCACCAGGTCTCAGTCACTGCACAGATATCAATGTTCTCCATTTTAAGGAGTGCCTCAAGTGAGTGCATTTTGAGATTTAGACTTCTAGCATTGAGTAGCATTACCCTCAGTTTTTGCTTTCCTGTTCCTGTTATGGTGGTGAATTTGTTATTTGAACCTTGCATAAAAAGGCACTATAGGGGCAGCAAGAGCCTTATCCAGTATCCGGAATCCCAGGGGTGACAGGTGTAGGCCATATGTGGCAAAGCATTGTGGTCTGTCGACCATGTCATCCCAAGCAGACAGATACTGGATCCCCTTAGAATGACACCAGAAGCATAGCCAATTGTTGAAGTCAATCATTTTGTCCTTATACTGCGGTATCACTCGGGGCGATGGCAGAATGCTACTCAGGGCTATGGTCATACCTGCCTGGGCTACAAAATTGGAGAGTTCTTCCATGTCTCTTTTCATGTAGTCCAGGGAGGTACGTCTCAGGTCATTCACACCAACATGGACAATGACAGAGTCATATTTGTACTTGTTGTGGAGTGACCTGAGTGCATGGGTTATGTGGCGGATCCTGGCACCTGACAGGCAGCTGACAGTAACCTTCTCCTTGTTTAGCCTGGTGAGTGGGACATCAGTGTGCCTGACTATAGAGTCAACTATGATTAGTGTGCTGGGTACGTTGTTTTGCCTTATTGGCTGTGGTTGAGTGGCACACTGAGTCTGTGGGCTATGTGTCATTTGGGTTGTGCTGGGGGATGGAGTTTGCTTGCATTTCTGCTTTGGAGGTCTCTGTTGCTTAGACAGATTATTATTGAGAGCCTCCGCAAATGTTTTTGTATTACTATGTGTGGATTTTGGTGGTGTAGATTTAGTGAGACTATGTGATGAGTGTGGTGTGGTGCAAATGTTTACCTTCTCCTCATGACTGTCAAGTTCATTCTTGGCTGGAGAGAGCTTTACCTCCAGTTTGGCTAGATAAGTGCATCTCTCACAGGTTATAGTGTTGGGTGGTAGGAAGAGAGGGTTGTCTGTGTACATGTGGCAATTTCTACATTGCCTCAAGATGCCCAGATTCGTCAGATAGACAGGAGAGAACACTGGGAGCTGACCCTTGGACATGCCTGAATAAAAAACTATTTTCCTCTAGATAAGTAAGGAAAGTGAGTACAAGAGCTGTTTTTCTCTAAGCAAGTGAGAAAAGTAAGTACAAAAACTGTTTTCCTCTAGATAATGAGGAAGACTGAGTGCTATAGTAATTAATAGCTTATTTAGTGCTTACAGGTTCTGAACAAGTGCTGAGCATGAATAAGCAAATTTAAGTGCTAAAACTAAGAATCTGTATCTGCACTAGATGAGTTACAGGACAGAAACAAGTGCAAATGCAGGCTTTCAAATCAGAAAGTTGAGAGAGATGGAAGAGATTGCCCAAATGGCCAATAACTACAATTTCTGGGCCAGAACCACGCCTTATGTGGTAGACAGGTTACTTAGTGCTTACCACTCCCACTGATAAGCTAGAAGGCTTCCCTCCAACACAGAAAGACTTGGGGGTCTCAGAAGCTTCCATAAAGTCCTGGATACAGCAAATCTGTATCTGGAACACTAGTTACAGGAAAGGTAGGAAACAGGCTTACAGTTTTTTTTTTTTTTTTTTACAGAAAAGTAGCAAAAACAGTAGTAAAAACAATTCATATGCAGTGCAAGCTAGCACACTTGAGTATGTAGCAATATTAGACCAAACACAGTTTAAAAATGCAATTAAATTAAAAAGGACTAAAAGCAAGTGCAGAAAGAGTTTATTAAGTAGAATGTGGTAAAGAGATGGGACTGGGGGAGTGTCCCAGATCAAATCTACAGTGGGATGGGAAACTGCAAAAGCAACCAAATTTAAACTACAAACCAAAAAATAGGGAGGGTGGGTGGAACAAAACAGTTTCAAAAGAGATCTGGGTGGGACAAAACAGTTTCAACAGAGATCTAAGCAACAACTAACAGTACAAACTCTAAAACCAAGAAAATATACTCAGCTCTGTATATTTGCAGATCAGTCTCTCAGAACAGGGATCTAAGCAACAATTAACCAACTCTATAACCAAAAAAATATATACTCAGCTCTGTATATTTGCAGATAGTCTGGAAGGCAGTCTCAGAACACAGGTTCCAGCAATTAAATGCAGACAAAATCTGGCAATTTTGTGTGTACGTTTGATCCAGTTTCTGCACTGAGGTAGTTTGCACATTGGTAAGGATGGGTGAAGTGTATAACAGACTGGGTAAGAGAAATGCCTGTGCAAGAGTGTATTTAGTGGCAGTAGTGAGGAATTTTTTGTTCCTATAAAGTAGTCCAAATTTTTGGTGTTTTTTGATAGCCTGTTGTATGTGCAAGTCACATTTAAGTTGGTCATCAATTATTACCCCAAGGAGTTTGGTGTGTGAGGCAGGGGAGATAGTAGTGCCATCTAGGGAGGAAAGAGAAAAGTTGGATTTAAGGTGAGAGAGTATCTGAGGTAAGAAGAGAAGGAGTTTAGTTTTCTTAGGGTTAAGGATTAGTTGACTGTTTCTGAGCCATTTTTCAACAGAGATAAATGAAGTCTGTGTTAGTGAGTGTAGTTCAGAGATAGTATTGGAGATAGATAAGAGAGTAGAGTAACTGCATATACTGGATTACAGATGAGAGACTGCAGGATGAATGTAGGTTGTTGGTAAAAATGTTGAAAAGGAGTGCTTCAAGTATGGAGCCTTGAGTTACTCCTATTTGAACAGCAAGAAAGAGTGAGAAAGCCTCCTGCCATCTAACAGCTTGTTTTCTGCCAGTAAGGTAGGATTGGAACCAGCCAAGAGTAGAAGGAGAGAGGTTTAGATCTGAGAGTTTGTTAAGAAGGATGGGATGAGACACTGTGTCAAAGGCTTTAGAGAGATCAAAGAATAGACAACAGACGAGGAGGTTGTTGTTCCTAGCTTCTGCAACCTTTTGAGTAAAGGATAGTAAGGCAGTCGAGGTACTGTGTTGAGGGCAGAAACCATGTTGCGAGGGGGGTAAGGAGATTTTTGTGAATGAGATAGGACAGTAGTTGAGTATGTATACATTTTTCAAGGATCTTAGACAGTGGTGAGAGAATAGCGATTGGTCTATAGTTGGAGGGTTCAACAGAGTTGCCACCTTTGTGCAGAGGAGTGGTATGGAAGGATTTCTATATTTCTGGTACAGTAGATTCCTGAATGGAGCAGTTGATTAAGATAGATACAGAATATGCAATAGAGTCAGCAGCAATTTTCAGAAATTGAGGGGGGTGTTTATCAGTGGAGGGAGAGAATGGTTTTAATTTAAGAAGCAGGGATTTGATGTATTTAGTAGAAACAGATCACAAGGTAAAAGGCTGAGAGACAGAGGAACATAGAGGTTTAGGGGGAGGTGAGGGTGACACAGAAGAGTTGGGATGAGCAGATTTACCAGAGGGTAGGAGTTTAGAGATGCTTTCTATGAAGTGTTTGTTGAGTAAGTCTGCAGTTTCAGAGGGAGAGTGATAGGGGAAAGGGATAGGGATGGATTGGAGAACCAATGTGGAGCCGGAAGTTGATAGTAATCTAGAATATTTTGGGGTCATGTGGGTGAAAACTTTGAAATTTAGTGAAATATTGGTGTTTATCCAAAATAATAAGTTTTCTACATGATTTCGGAGTTGCTTAGTACCTTGCAGAAAGGAGGGAGTTTTAGTGGTTTGCCATTTTATCCATAGAGCATCTCTTTCATGCATCAAAGCATGAGCAGCTTTGGAGAGCCAGGGTGTGAAATTAGATTTGGTTATGATTTTGCGAGTTGGGTCTAGATAGTTTAGGACATCAAGGAAAATGTGGTTGAATTTATTGACAATATCACTGAGTGTGAGAGTTTTTAGGAAAGACCAGTTGATGGCAGAGAGTCTATAGTTAAAGGTTTCAGGGGAAAAGTTAGTCAGTTTCCTACAATCTCTGTAGAGATGGGGCTTAGAAAGAGGAGGAGAGTGCCTTAAGATAGAGATGGGAGAATGGTCACTAATAGAGTCAGGGAAGGTAGAAGGGTTACAGTAGCTGTTAGGAGAGTTGGTCAAGATCCAGTCAATTGTGGAACCGGTAGCCATTTTTACTGTAGTGGGTACAGGTAGTGATCAGTTGTGAGAATCAATACAATCAATTATGAAATGTTGGGGTGAGTGACCAATAAGGGAGTTTCAGTCTATATTAACATCTCCAAGAATGATGGTTTCATAGGGGATGGAGGTGTTTATCCAGGAGAGTATATGTTCAAGGATAGATATATTTTAACCTGGGAGGATATAGACAGAGGCAAAAGCAAACTTCCTATAGTTATTGATGTGACAGTCTAGCAGCAGTAGTTCAGCAGGGGAGAAACTAGATAGGGTAATGTCTATAGGTGCTAGCATCAGTGAGTACAAGATAGCCACCCCACTGCCTTTATTGGGTGTCCTATCAGACCTATAGATATTGTATTGAGGTGGCAGAAATTCAGAGGAATTGATATGCGTTTTTTGCCAGGTTTCCGATAAGGCCAGGATGTGAGGTTTGTGTTGGGCCAACCATTCGTGAAGTTCGACGTTTTGTTTTTTAGGCTTTGGATGTTCATTGCAGAGATAGAGAGATGTCTGAGGTTGGAGATATTTGAGGATGTTTTTGGGGGGACAGCAAATGTAGGCGGAGGGGGAGTGGAGAGAGGGGAGGGACCAGGAGTAGGTTGAATGCCACCAGAAACCAGAAGAGCAAAGACAAGATGGAAAAGGTGAGGGTGGTCAGTAAGGGGAATGGGGTATTTGAGTTTGGGCTTAGGAGTAAGAGTGGGGTAGGCCATGAGTTTAAATTTAAGACACTGAAAGGGGGAGAGACAGAAGAGAGAGGGGGCAATAGTCAATGGGGGTTGGTTATATGTTGGAAGCGGTCTAGGAAAGGGAAAGGTGGTGGAAGAGGGGAATATATGGAGCTCAGTGTGGTAGGAAGTGCTTAGGGCTAGTGAGATTAGAAGTGGGAGAAATAGCAGTAAGGATAGCACTGTGTGATGGAAAAAGGAGGGGAAGAGCTACAGGGAAAAATCTAAAGAAATATATTAGGGAAGGGTGTTGGTAGAGATAAACAGTTTGAGGAAAGGAACAGTATCAAGAGGTGGAAATAGTGAGTATGTTAGGAGATAGTAGGTGTGCCAGGGAGTGAAAGAGTTAAGTGTGAGAGAGGCAAACCACAGAGCAGGCAGCCCAAGATGCATGGGGAAAAGAGGAAGATTGGAGACAAGGTGGGAGGAGTGAAAGGGAAAGAGCACAAATTATAGTGGTGGGAGGGGGCTGTGGGAGTGACCAGACAACGAGGTGAAAGTATACATTTGAGGATACTTGGGGTGGATGGGATTCGGATGTAGGAGGAGAGTGAAGTGAGCATGAGCGAAGCGAGGGGGAGCAGAGCAGGCAAAACCACACCACACCAAAAGTAAGTTGAATGTAAGGGCCTAAAACCTGCACTCAGCCCTTTAATTTTATTTTCTTTTAGCAGGAAAGATAGAATAACAGTATACAGTTTTGAGGTTTTTATCAGGGTTACTTGTTCAAGTGTCAGACAAATAAGTCAAACTTAATCTATGTCTGAAAGTTAGAAAGCCATAAAGGAACAAGGCATAGCTGTAAAAATTAGGGTCAGAGAGACAGATGTATGAATCAGTTTACTTTAGTTACAGGGGAAAAGAGGCAAAAAATAGAGCAGAAAGAGCCCTATGACTGACCAAAATGGTGACTCGCTTTGTTACACAGCACAGTAAAAGAGAGCTTAACAAATGTTTTTTTTATGTTTGTAACCTACACTGTTTATACACTGTTTACCTGGAATTCATTAATTCCAATGCCCTGGACCAGCTCATTCTTACCCCCACTAGAGGTAACAGCATCCTTGACCTGGTCATTACTAACATGGGCGATCATTGCTCTACACCAGTAGTCAACTCCTCCCTGGTTAGCTCTGACCACAAACTAATCACCTTGGAAATCCACATCTCTCCCACCCCCGCAAAGGTAACCCCCATGAAAAACTTCTCCAAAGCTAACTTTGGACTCCTAAAAACAGAGATGGCTAACTTCACGGCACCCATGCAAATGGAGATCAGTTGCATGACCGCCGAATCATACACCAATGCACTGTACAAACACATACATAAATGCATGGATCTCGCCATACCCAATAGAACCAAGATGCTCTCCTCCAAAAAAGGAAGCCAATCTGGTGGTCCCCTGCCATAAACAAACTGCAACAGAAGGAAGAAACTGATCTGGAATAAGGTGAAGTCCCAAGACTGGAAAAACTCCCTTATCAGTCTCAACAAAAAGTTGAGATCCCTTATCAAATCCTCTAAAGCTAGCTATGAAAACAGAATTGCAGCAGATAGTAAAGACAACCACAAGGCCTTCTATAGTTATGTAAAGAATCCCCATGGCAATACCCAGATTTGCTCTGAGCTACTGCACAATGGTACCTCCTATACCGAGCCAACAGATATTGCCAATATACTGGCCAACAGATTCATTGCAACTTTACCCATCTCTCCCCCTCCAAGGGACCAGTCACAATACCAGTAGATTGCCAGGCAACCAGTATTATGCTGCACAGGTTAAAAGAGCACTGTCCAAGGCCAAGAATACAGCTTCTATGGGACGTGACAATATCCCTGGCTGTGTTCTTCATGGACTACAGAATGAACTGGCACCTCACCTGTGTGCCCTGTTCAATCACAGCCTTACCTCAGTCTTTGTCCCTACTGAATTGCACACTGCTACAGTCATCCCGCTCCACAAAGGAGGAGTGACTACAGAGCTGGGAACTATCGCCCCATTAGCCTGATGAGTCTGATATGCAAAACCATGGAACGCATCATCATGGACCTAATAAACAAGGATATGGGGAATCTCCAAACTCTGGATCCCACACAGTTTGGTTTTGTGAAGGGTAGATCTTGCCTGCTCAACTTGTTCGACTTCTTTGAGTCAGTCACCAGAGCTGTGGATGAAGGCAAGGTAGTTCATACAGCCTACCTTGATCTGGTCAAGGCCTTTGATACCATTCCCCACTCAGTAATCATAGAAAAACTCACTAAGCTAGGCATCAACCCCTATATCACTAGATGGGTTGCAAACTGACTCACAGGTAGAACCCACAGTGTGAAAGTAGCTGACTCCAAGTCATGAAGGGACCCTGGCTGACAAAGTTTGCAAATGATTGCTAGATTTGAGCTATTATTAACTCCCTGAATGATATTTACATCTTACAGAAAGGACTCACTGAGACCAACGACTGGTGCCAGAACCATGGTCTTAAGTTCAATGCTATAAAACGTGTCGTTAGCCACTTTGGGAAAAACCCGGTTCCCATGAATTACCCCATCGATGGTAGTCCACTAAACACAGAAGGTGTTATAAGAGATCTGGGAACACAGGTTGACATCAACCTTTCTTTTGACCACCACATTGCCACTGTGGTCAGAAAGTCCTTCTATGTGGCACATCTCAGTACTAAGTGTTTTGCATCTAGGAAGAAAGAGGTCATTGTTTCTCCTTACTCTTCCCTCATTAGGCCAGTCATCGAGTACAATGCCCCATTTGGCATCATGTACCTCACTAGACACCTGTAACAACTGGACAGGCCACAAAAGTACCTCACAAAGAGGATCCTAGGCCTTAAACATTTGTCCTATATGGATAGACTAAAAAAACTCCAGCTATTCTCTGTCTCACATCGCCTACTTAGAGGCTATCTCTGCTTGACTTACAAAGCCATGTCTGACCCAGTTCTGTTAGAAATGCTACATCTAAAGAAATCCCAATCCCTCCACACTACATGCTCCTGAGACATCAACCTCACTACCACAATCAACAGAACATGCTAGAGGGACAGGTTCCTAACCCAGAGACTGCCCATGCTATGGAATAGACTTCCCATGCATGTCAAGCAGAGCACCTCACTTGCTCTCTTCAAGAGAAATCTTAATGAGTGGATGGGAAATAGAAAATTCACCCCAGGAATCACTCCAGTGGCTTTACTCAACAGAACCACTGGGAACTAAGGTCAGGTGGCATGATGCCAGGGTAATCCTATGGGCTATGCTTGTAAACGCCCCAGGGCCATTAGCCTAGTACACACCTATGAACCTATGAAAATGAAACAAGAAGAAACTGGTGAAGAGGATGGGGGGGGTGAGGGTAGAAGGAATATTAATGATTGAGGCATTGTTTAGGTTGGCATACTAAGACATTTGTAGCCTGTAACTCCTGTGATAAATTTATGTGATATCATCCATTCATCTTACTAAAATCTGAAAGATGATTAGGTTTTCCACAGTCTAATATGTAGGGAAAATGTTCCATAGGTGAAGAAGGTATTAGAGGTTGAATGTTTCACTGAATCAGTTGATAATTTAGTGTAAAACTGTCTTTCAAATAGGCATTAACTGAGCATTTTTTTTTGGGGGGGGGGGTAAGGGGTCCCAGATGGTAGAGATTGATATAGCTCAGAAGGAAACTGAAAACAGTCCTTTTAGCCTTTGTGAATAAGAGCAGTTCTTTAAACCTCACATTGTTTTGGTTACAAAACACTAGGATTTTACAACTGGAGAAGTTGTTTAGTACTACATATGCCAAATGGAGCATTATGTTATATGTTAGAGTGAAGAAGGGCAGAATAAAGGGGAATTAGAAGGGGAATTTGGATATGTACAAAAACCCCTGATAAATGAGATAACAGTTTTATGAGCTGGGAAAATTACGTAAGGCTAGGTACTTACACTTACTGTCATATAATTTGTTAATTCTATTATTGTACCATATGGGACATTTTAGGTATTTATTGTTTTGCTTATGAACAGTAAATGGCAAAACGGAGAAGCTTTCTCTTTGAAGTCATTTAACAAGGCATAAAATTCCTTGATTAGGACTGAGGTGTGACTGTTTAAGATTTCTGGGTGACTAGACCATTTATGCTTTTTGAACAGGGTGATAATATCTGTTAGATTAGTTTTGATGAAGTCTCTGAATGTATATGGATTACTTAGTCTAAGAATGTTGGTCTTGAGGGAGAAGGAGATACCTAGTCATTTAACTAGAGAAAGGAATATTTCTGGGGTTGAGCAGAGGCGGGGGGGGGGGTATTTAAACAAGGCCTAGGAGGTTTGACTATACCTCAAAGTTGTCCAATGGTTGCCATAAAATAAAAAAAATTCATGTTAAAATAAAAGGTTTTCATTTTATTTTATTTTATTTTATTAATTTGCACATTGTAGACTGGGTTAGTCCCACTAGGCCTATGGCCTCTTTTCAGGGTAGACAGAAAGTGATATCCATATTGACTAGGAGGAGTTTGTCCTAGACACTGTGGAACTTCCCCAACTCTTTTTGATAAGTGCGTTGGGATATTTTACATCTAACTGAGCTACCACCAACTGAGGCAGATGGATTTAATGTCTCATCTGATGGGCAGGAGAAAATTCTGTATGACCCCTTTTAATCATGATTTGTTTACATAACCATAAAAGTTGGTGTGTAACCTAACTTCTGCAGAACATTTAACACAATCAATTTCCCCTATTTATATACTATCGTGATCTATTCCGAATAAACTTCATTTGGGTATGATTATGTTTGTGGAATCTTCTGTTTTTAGACAACTTAGCCCCAGACTACGTGGACCTTGTGAAGATTTGTTTACACTTAATCTCCTTGTCGGTTATCACATCATTAGCCTGCATCAGCATCCCTGACATCAGGGGTAATGTCATCACTATTGCCGTGATCACATCTGATTGATTGCAAGTGAGCTTAGTGAGGAGAAAGAAATGTAAATAAATAGTAGTTATATCCTGCTCACTAAGCTGACCCGGTCATCACCATTTTTTTTTTATTTTGCAACAATAGTCTGGGATGGGGTCTAAGGAAAGAGTGTATGTGCTCAAGCCATAACTCTCACTCTCTTAAAGCAAGAAATCTGGACAAAGTTTAAAATAATGGGGAAACAAAGGCCCAAAAATAGGGGCATATTTTCAATATTGTTATTATAAACTTAGAAGGTTGCTAGAATAATAGAATTTATATTAGTATGCATTTTCTTAAAGATATGAAATCTGAAACTCAAATATATGTCATTACTTAGTGACTTCAGTATTCAGTGATTTGTCAGAACAACACAGATTTTATGAAGAGCACATCAAAAATACGAGGCAAAAATCTGGGCATTCTGCAAATATCCCTACAGTTGGGAATTATGGTTCAAGGTCATATGTGTGTGTGTGTGTGTGTGTGTGTGTGTGTGTGTGTGTGTGTGTGTGTGTGTGTGTGTGTGTGTGTGTGTGTGTGTGTGTGTGTGTGTGTGTGTGTGTGTGACTGCATGCATATGTGGCTATCTCATTCTTAAGAACTGAAATCAATAAATATTTCCTCCAGAGAAGAACCATATGTGCAACTGTATATGTACTGTGGAATAAGAAAATAATCTGACACCTTTTCTAAAATGCCTAGAAGTCACAAATGCATTTAAAATAGTTAGGATTCAAGTTTCTATAGCACACAGATTCAGAGATGCTAAAAATCAGATGGAATTTTACATGCTTCTTTCTGATACTTTTTCTAATGCTTGAGTGATTTATTACAACTTATTATTAGCTATGCATGCGATTATTCATTCAAAGCTGTATTTTCACTGATGAGCAGTATGTAATGTTGGGATTGGTCTGAAGTGGGTTGTAATGAACATATGAGTATTGAAGATTAAGGTTCCACCTTTCTCTCCTTTAGCTTTAACAGTCAAGAAAAAAAATGACAAGAATGTTACATAGATTTGCCATATACAATTTTAATGGATTACCATGATAGGATATATTTATACTACTGAATGACAGGAAAATGTGAATGTGAAAGTAGGCACCATTAACCACTCCAGAATGACATTTTGTTTTTCAAGCACTGGGGAGAATATTTATTGCGGAGTCTTCTGCACTTCTGGTGATCCTATGCCTTTAAGGTCCTTGGGTCTTAACAGGACTTGACTGAATCATTCATAAATCACATACATTGCATTCTGTACCAAGAAAAAATGTATCCATTTCCAAGTAAGAGAAGAGTTTTCATATGGCATTTTATAGGCGTTTGCTATGGGACTGGATAAAACCAATAAACTCAGAGCTAATGTTCTTACCTTGGGTGTGAATGGGTGTTTATGTATATATGTTTTAGAGTTCTTGTCAGGATTATGTGATTTAGAATGTATTATACCTTGTTACTACAGCAACAAAAAACAACAGATGCACACTGGCAGTGGAATCTTGTAGTGGAAGATCACTTCATATATAAATCAGTGCTGCATTTACTTTATGCAAGGAACATTTTTTTTCTTGTAGCTGTGGGTTGAGGGCTAAGACTAAGTTCAGTTATTGCTAGCTGTATTAAGAATAGGAGAAAGACTGCAAGGCTTGCAACAGCATCCAGGCTCATGTCAAATGTAGGCTTTGGAAATTAAACAAAAGATGATAATCCAGATATATAACGTTATGTCATTGTGGCAACCTTCTTTAATGACCAAAACATTTTCAGCATTTTAAGAGGGGGATTTTTATATATTTTGTATCCTTTTCCTTGCTCTGTTTTTAAAACTTGTGTTTCTGACTGGAAGTATCCCATAGATCTACTGGAAGTGGGAGAGTTATATTATTAAGTATGCAAATATCATGCTGATTTGCTGGCTAAACAAGAGGCTTTCTACAAATTTTTAATATTCGCAGTTGAGAGGTGTGCCTCTGGGACTGTAATAAGTAGAGTTACTATTTGATCCATGTACTTGGAGCCAATAATGTCAACAATAGCCTAGATACAACAGTTGTTGGATGTGAAAGAGGATGAGATGCCATCGGGGTAACTGAAATTTACTAAAAAAATGTGTTTTCTTTGACTTCCAGCTGGGTAGCACGTTTAAATATTTGATAGGGTCCAGTGGAGATACAGAGGGGGAACTATTATTACATAAAAAGCAAACATTTGTTTTGTTGAGAATTATTTAGACCCCTACAAAATGAAAATAATGTAGAGGCAATTTAGGATGAGACCTATAGGCATGAGATCTATTTATTATCTATTATAAATATAGATAAAACTCATTCTTTTTCCATTCTTTCACTAAGTAACTCCTCTCAAATGACTAAGAACTTTGTCTATAACAACTAACATTTAGTAATCTTTCTACCTACTCCTAGGCAATATCTAGAACCTTCTAAGTATTTAATAGACTTGTTTACCTTGAATCTGTTACAATTTTATTTGATTATTTTTTAGTGTTAAAGTACTATATTTAATGAATTAGCCAATGTGAATTTTCCAAAGTCTATGCTCTTTGCCTATTTTATCTTTAAAATATTCTGTAATAAAAATATTTTGTGGAGCTTTTCTCCCCAGACCTCCACTGAAAAAGGGCTTCTGACCCAGTGGATTTTCCCGGTCAACAAATATCAATCAATCAATCAAAAAATAAATAGTCCCCAGCAGCTTGCAATAGTCCAAAATAGTGTGAAAAGAGGTAAACCCAAGAAGTAAAGGAGTGCTTTCCATAGCCAGCCACTAGGATTATGTAACCACACAAATATGCATGTCTTCTAGGTGTTGAAAAGTTTCCATGTCAGATATTCAACCTCTGAGGCTTCTTTTCTTTATTAGGGCCAGCCTGATACTTAGCAGACTAGAAATTGTCAGGCTAAAATGTCTAGCAATTTTGTTTTGCCTAAAAAGTCATTACTGGGAGGAAAATGTTTTTGCCAGCATGTGAAAGCCCTTAAAGGACAGATGAAACCCACCTGTGGGAAAGCAGGAAGTTCTGTTTTCCATGTTTTCCCGGTTTGTCACAAAACAGATTCCACTACAGTTACACCATTTGAAAAAACAGTTGTTAAAGCCATTGATGGGTGGGTTTGCATTTAGGCATCATTTTCATGGTGTCTATATTATATATTCTAACGCTTAACTGTTCGAATTGCTAAAGAACAAACTTTAGTGGTCGAATAGTTAAATGTTCGAATATATTAAAAATTAAAAAAAAAGAAAAAGTAAAGGGTGTAAGCAGCACCCCCCCACACCCCCAGCTACTTAAATACACCAACTCCAAGATCGTGCTACAGTGTACAAAATGTGGAATCTTCCATTTCTGCACTGTAGCACACTGAAATGCGATCTCAGAGTTGGTATATTTAAGTAGCGGGGGGGTGAGGGGTGCATCCTCCCATGTGGGGGGGGGTGCAGAGGGGCTTGACCCCCTGCTTAAATCCTTTACTTTGTGTTTTTTTTTTTTAAATATTGTTTTTTAATATATTTGAACATTTAACTGTTCAATCACTAAAATTCGATCTTTAGTGATTCGAACAGTTAAGCGTTTGGATATATAATATAGACCCTTTTTAGGTGAGGTCTGAATACTGCTCAACACAAGTCATCATCATTACTTCCCTTAGCAGATCCATCATTGAATACCATGCCCCTCTGAGGTATGTATAAGTCAAAGCATGGTCACTCTACTGGAAAGGCCCTAAAGATTTCTAACCAAGAAAACTAAAGATCTTAAATCCTTCAACTATACCAAAAGATTAGTACAGCTGTGTGTTTACTCAG
Organism: Protopterus annectens; assembly: GCF_019279795.1. Classification (NCBI taxonomy): domain Eukaryota; kingdom Metazoa; phylum Chordata; order Ceratodontiformes; family Protopteridae; genus Protopterus; species Protopterus annectens. The sequence continues at coordinate 1,281,554,356 of NC_056733.1, forward strand.
TAACCTACCAGCTGCTCTGAGGAGACCTACATCTAGCTTTTTCAGCCATGAAAGACTCAGTCCTATTTGACCTCATAATTCTTCACAAAACAAGTGCCTCTACATACCTAAATTTTAAGTTTGTACACTTAAAGGTGTATATAGCTAGACATCTCATGGTCCCTGTGATCACTTACCTAAAGTTATTCATATGTTCCTATTATTCTGTTTCTGTGTTCCTAGTTCCCTTCTTTAAAAAACATATGATTAGAGCTTAACAATATCTGTATGTCATCCAAAGAGGGCCACCTAAAATTGTTATCCCTAATGTGAGCAACAACAAAGTCATACTAAAATTTTAAATGCTTCATTACCTGGTGGGCTATGGTAACATCCCTAATCCAAGCATCTGAAAGATAACTGAGAGTCACTCTGTCCTTTGTTAGCCCACTAATTGCAGGATCTGTTTGCCTAACATACCTCTCAACTGTCCAGACTTTCGCAGAATGTCCAGATTTTGTGTCTCATATTTTTGGTTTGTTCTTCCTAAAATTTTGGTTTTCTGACAAATCATTGAAGATTGAAATCACTAAATAATGACATACATATGAGTTTCATGGGTTCCTATTACGTGATTGAAGATGCATTTGACAGAATGCATCTTGATCGAACGTAAAAGAACAAAAAGGCAAAATAGCGAAGTGGCTTTTAAGCGAATTCTTTCCCTGGGAAAGAATTTGCTTGGCCACTTCCCATACTTTGCCATTTTTGGCACTGTAGTGAGATCTCAGAGTTGGTATATTTAAGTAGGGGAGGTGTGGTGGGCACAGCCCCCCACGTCAGGGGCCCACTTTATGTAATGTTTTAAAGTTTTTTTTTTTTTTTTTTGCAACAGCAATATTTTTCCCTTGGAAAAAAAATCGCTGTTCCGAGGTTTTGAAATTGTACGTTTTTGCTTACATGGGGTCGATTAATCATTGTTTGCTTTTTTATGTGTTCGATGATGTGATATAGACCCGAGTTTCAAACTTCATATCCTTCCGAAATTGCATGCTTATACAAATCGTGTTATTCTAGCAAGTTTCTAACTTCAAAAGGGCAGTATTTAAAAGCTGTCCATATTTTTGGTCATTTGTCCCTCCCATTATTTTAAGGTTCGTCCAGATGTCTTGCACTGCGTGGTTGAAAAGTATAATGCCTGACAACTGAATCACCACAAACTAGAACATTTTTGGTGTTAATATTTATTTTATTTGTAGGTCCTGTTTGTCTTAAGGGCACTGACTGTTCAGCTTTGAGATTCCTTGTAGCATTATATGCTGATATGATAGTAGTTGGCATGGATGCTGGTGAACCTATTTGAGCACTGAGTTTATATAAGTATAAGGCCATGAGTAGATGAAGTGCTCTGCTATGTGTCCTGTAGGCCATTGGTAGTTTGACTACTTCAGTGCTTGTAAGTTTATGTTTGCTGTCAAGGTCCAGAAGATCTGCCTTCAGTTTGTGTACATAAATGTATTTCTCACTGATGGATTTTGTGTTAGGCAATAATAGTGGGCTATATATGCTCCCTCAGGATGAGGTTCTGGCTGATAAGGTTGGACAAAGTGGTAGTAATAAAATATCAGTCACTTAAACTGGATTATGTACTGCAATAAATTGTACAAAGGTTGATCCTATACTTTTAGGCCTAGGCTATGGAGTAAGTGAAATAAAGACAGTGAAAAGGGAAGCAAGAAATTAAGATATCAATGAGGAGACAGCCATGATTAAAGCTATAATGAGATAATGATAGGATTTAATGGTCTATCAAAATGGGCAAGAGTGTAAGATATATAAGCATGCAATAATAGTAATCAGCTGAATCATAATAGTAGCTGACAAATTATAACAACTAACAACTAATATGAATGAAGGAAGCAAAAAGTCATAATAGGGAGATGCGATGGCAGTGAAGTTACCGATCTTAAGAGATCAACACAAAATAACAAGTGACCACCTGCAATAGGCACACTGGACAAAGGAATAGGACAGTAGATGGCCAAGATGCAGGCATCTGATAAATACTCAGACAGCCAATAAAGACAAAAAGGGAGATTCATCTTATAAGGCAATGACCAATAAACACCATTGCATTTTTAAAACAAGATTAAATTAAAATCAGAACAGAACAGCAACTGAATATGCATAAGCAAAGCACTGAAACTGAGGTTCAGTCACTAAAGCAATAAACAGCAAACAAACATCTAGTTCAGTTGTTGGGGTTAATGATAAAATATCAGAATGATGAATGAGTAAAAGCAATGCACTGGATTGAAACTTAACAAAAAACAAACAAACTAAAATCAGCCACAATAGTGTAACTAAACTGTGACTGAGAAGGCAGTCAAATGTATATGCTGTACAAAAAGGAATGAAAGGATGCCTTAGCCAGTGTAGACAAGGTTAATTTGCTGCTTACTCACCTACAGAGTAAAATTTCCCCATAGTTAGGATTAGGTCCATAACAGTGTGGCACTGCATGGACTTAAGCTTAGAGTAGGTAGCTTCTGCATCGAATAGGACTACCGTATCATAGTACCACATAACATCTTGCCCTTAACACCAGAAACTACCCTAGGAGGTCACTGTTATAAATGAGTCTTAATCCTAAGCAGCCCGCCGTATTATAGGACCAGCAACATAGATATGCAATTTCTTAATGTCACTGTGGACAGCTTGGTAGATTTAGGGATCCTAAGACAATGTAGCACTTGTCTCACATTCTTAGACAACCAATTAAAATAACAAGAGTATGTAAGAGATGTAAATACACAACTTCCTTAGAGGCAAAACTCTCACATACAAATGAGGCTGTCAAGAATGCTCACACTACATCCCTCACACATAGCACTCCCCACACACATAGATTGTCCTATGTTGAGGCACTTAAAAGAAACATTCCCATATCTCAAAGAACACAGCACTACTCCTCAGCAATCCCTAAAACACACATCAGATGCAACACCAAACATCTCACATAAGCCTATACTCAATGGTCCCTCAAGAACAAAACCCATAAGGAAAGCATATCCTTTTCCTAATATTCTTGTCATTGGGGACTCTATTGTACAACACATAGATGCCCCACTCACCAGGTTAGACAAGGAGAAGATGACAGTTAGTTGCCAGTATTGAGACAGGATCCACAATATCATGCATACACTCAGGTCTCTGCACCTCAGGTACCAATATGTTTCTATCATAGTCCATGTGAGTGTAAATGACCTGATATGTACCTCACCTCAGTATATGAAACAAGACATAATGGGTCTTTTAGAACATGTGTCACAGACAGGTATGAGCCATGCACTGAGCAACATTCTACCTTCACCAAGGATGATGCTACAGAATGAACATAAAATTATATATTAGTTTGTGGTGCCACTTCAGGGGGATCCAATATCTAGCAGCATGAGAGGACACAGCCAACAGACTATAATATTCCACCATTGCAAAGCTACAGTGCCTTCCACACATTTCAACCAACAACAGCACAGACTGGGGTCAAAGGTAGAGGTGTCTCGATCTGTGTTAGCAACCAACATAACTCCAAGTTGGTTTAGCAGTATGATACCATGTTGCTCATCTGTGTGAAAGTCACCATAGATGTGGTCCCTCACCATATCATGGATAACTACAGGTTATCATCTATGCCCCTAGAGTCTCATGATATTACCTAAACATACTAGAGGTGCTTCCATCCAACAAAACTCCCTTTCCATGGGTGACATTAACTACCCCTCTATAGACTGGAAAATTTACCCTGCCTTAAACAGGTACAATGCTTCCTGAACTTTAGTAGCAGAAACACCCTGGAACAGATAGTGCATGCTCCAACCAGAGTTTCAAAAGATTGTTGCACTCCCCACCTCCCTGCTGTGTCACATCTTCACTACTGAGGTTGGATCACAAAGCTGTCTCCTTTGAAGTAAAAATCAACACAGAAAACCCTGTTAAACCAGCAACATGAACTATTCTAAGGCACAACATCCTAGTAAGTCAAAGTTTGTCAAAATTACAAGACTTCCCCTTACCCCCAGACCACAGCTACCTGTGCAGAATTATTCACAGAGTCCCTATACAAAAGTGAATGTCTGAGAGAGGCTGCTGCAGCTACCAGACGTAGAAGAAAAACAAACACAAAAACAAACTCTAGTGGTGGATTCCTTTCCTAAGCAGGGAATATAATAAAAGAAAAGAAAAACTCATGGCCAAAATCAGGAAGAGCAACTCCCTTAAAAACAAGTGCTGTCTTATACAACTAAGAAAGAAGCTAAGAGTTCTTTCTCACCTACAGAGTCCCAGAAGACCAACTACAAGATCAGCATAGCTGCATAAGCTAGAATCATAACATCTTCCTCAGCTATGTCTGGAACCTTAAAGGTAAGACACATCAGTCTGCTGAACTGGCGGTAAATGGTACCTCCTTCAATGATCAGAGTGACATGGCAAATCTGCTCATTTATAAATTCAGCTCAAACTTCACTCTCCACTCTCTCCCAGTTCTTCCAGATGAAATCCCTTCCAACATATGTCCCCCAACAATTAGAAGGGACCAGGTGATGGTAGCACTCGCAGAAGCCAAAAATACCCCCTTTATGGGTCCTGACAACATCCTTGTTTGTCTCTAGAACATGACTCAGGACCATTGAAGCCCTCTTCAACTACAGTCTCAAAACAGGCTACATTACAAGTGAAAAAAGGACCACAACAGTCATTTCCCTCTACAAGGGCAGACCATCAACCAACCCAAGGAACTACAAACCCAGCAGTCTAGCAAGCCTAATATGCAAAGTCATAGAATAAATTATCATGGAAAAGATAAACAAGGTCATTGGCAACCTAAAAACACTGGACCCATCCAACGTTGGGTTTGTTAAGGGAAAGTTATCCCTACTTAGCCTGGTACAAGTGTAAAACAGTGCATACTGTGTATCTTGACCTGGCCAAAGCATTCAATAAAATGCCCCACTCAAACATTGTTAACAAGTTCCCTGGGCTAGGTGAAAATCTTTCCTTATCTTGCTGGATTGCCAACTGGCTCACAGATGGTACCAAAGAAGTCAGGATCAGTGAGACAATCTCCACCAAGGACGTAGTCACCAGCAGAGTACTCCAGAGCTCCATTCTGGGCCTGCTTCTTTTTGTCATTATTTCTCAGAAGTCAGGGATAAAATTCAAGGCCTCTGGCACACCAGGTTCACAGATGACTGTAAATCAGTAGCTCTTATAGATTCTTCCAAGAAACCAACATCTTATGAGGGTTTAACACAGACAAATGACTGGTGTCAAAACCATGTCCTGAAACTCATTGCTAAAAAATGTATAATAATACCCTTTGGGAAACTGTCAACCCAAGTTAATTACTCCATTGATAAAACATCCCTAAGGGTTGACCCAGTAATAAGGGATCTGAGAACATATCTAGACAACAATCTGGCCTTTGACCTACACATGTTTAAGATAGTAAGAACATTGTTCTATAATGCCCAGCTTATCAATAAGGGTATAGCATTCAAGTCCAAAGAATGGTATAGTACCACTCTACTTAATCTTTATCAGACCTGTCATTCAGTACAATGTCCCTTTGGTGTGTACCTTACCAGACATTTGCAACAGTTGTAATGTCCACAAAGGTTTCTCAGCAGGAGAATTCAAGGAATGAATACCCTGTCCTACACTGACTGCCTAAATGCTCAGTCATGATATTCACTCTCCTACAGATAAATCAGACACATTACATTATGAAGGTTTCTGATGTAGAGTCTTGTGGCAGGACAGTGTAACCTACACACTTCTAAGCTGGGAATTGCTGGTGACGGCTTATTGTGCCTGTTATTCTAAGCATCTTTGTTCCGGTTTAAGCACTTGGGTTCCAGACCAGTTATTTCCCACTAGGAAGGTTTGTGGTCTACTGTCTTGTTTTTTGCTATTGTGACTGCGATTTTCTGCACTTTGAATTTCTAGTACTTCTGCCTTTTATAGCATAGACTAGATTCAAGCTTGCTGAATATAGACTGTTTGGTATCATTTGAGCAATAAAACCAGATATCTTACATTAAGAAAGCCCTACTGCACCATTTGTGGCAGAAGTGTGCAGCCAAGAACCCATATGAGTTGGGGATTGTTGGAATAAGTCTAAGTCTTCAGCTTTCCCTTTGGTTACTTTGTTTAAAATCATTTAACTTCACTTGTATTTAGGCATCATGTTTGCATGGGTTTGTGCTCAGTTTACTGGAGCTGCACAGAGATTGGTGACTTTAGCAAGAGAGCTGGAGGGAACCTGAGCTAAATCCAAGGCATTCATTGAAATCTGCTGAAAAGTAAGTATTTTTAAAGCCTAGATTGCACTTTGAGAACAGTATTCTACTGAACTGCTGCCTTAATTAAACTGTTTTCTGCTGTTGTGACTGTGATTTTCTGCACTTTGTATTTCTAGTACTTCTGCATTTTATAGCATCGGCTAGATTCAGACTTGCTGAATCTAGACTGTTTGGTATCACTTGAGCACTAAAACCAGCCATCTTACATTAAAAAGTCCCCTCAAAATGAGTGTGAAAGAACTAAAGTTAGAGGTGTATTCATCTTTTCCAGAGCTATTCCAAGTCCGACTAACTGTAGGTAAAACTCCCTTCCATAACATTGTTATCTCAGAAGTGTGCAGTCTAGGACCCATCTGACTTAGGGATTACTGGAATAAGGCTTAGTCATGGGCTTTCACATTGGTTTTAAAATCATTTAACTTCACTTGTATTTAAGCTTCATGTTTGCACATAGCTGTGCATTGCACAACAGGGTTTAGCACAGCTGTGCATAGAAGCAAATGCCTAGAAAGAAAATTTCCCCTAGATATCTGCTAGGGAACCTTCCTAAGATCCCTTGCTTCACTCTGAACAACACAGTTGTGCACTGCTTCCCTGCGAGCAATGCAGTTGTGCATTGTGAAGCATTGATGTAGTTTTCTAACCCTAACCCTCCATAGAATAACCTCTTTTTGTTATTCTTACAGCAAAACCTGGTCCATCTAGCCCACTCCCCACTAGTTACTACAGTATATACCTGCCATAATGGATGGACAGTTTCCCATCATTTCTCCAGCCAGCCTGATTGACATGGGCAACCTGAGGCAATGTAGCAATTGTCTCATGCATGCTGACAATCAATTACTATTAAAACAAACAAATACAACATGTGAGAGATGTATCTATATTATTAATTTGGAATCAATTCTCTCACATAACAACGAACTGGATATCAAACAGGTTGTCAGCACACACACTTTACCTCTTGCACATAAGAAGCTTACCTAAAGATCATAGACCTCCTAAGCGCAAACCTACTGCGCACACTGCAGACCCAAAAGAATCCACTACATATAATAATACACACAACAGTGCCTCAGCCAATAAGGCCCTAAGGCAGAACACCTCAAAACCAAATGTCTTGGTCATAGGAGACTCCACAGTGAGAAACACAGATGACCCGCTCACCAAGCTGGACAAGGAGAAGGTCACAGTCAGCCACCTGTCAGGTGCCAGGATCCATCAGATCATACATGCACTCAAGTCTTTCAAAAGCAAGTACTGTTATGACTCTGTCATAGTCCATGTTGGAGTGAATGACTTGAGATGTACCTCAATGGACTATATGAAAAGAGACATGACTCAGCTCTCAGATTATGTGTCCCAGGCAGGTATGTCTCCTAGCCCTAAGCAGCATTCTACCTTCACCCTAGATGATGCCTCTATCTAACAAAAAAATAATTGATTTTACCAATTGGCTTAGCATCAGATGTCATTCCAGGGGGACGCAGTATCTGTCAGCCTGTGACGATATGGTCAACAGACTATGCTGCTTTGCCAGAAATGATCTTCACCTGTCACCTCTTGGCTTTCAGTTGCTAGCAAAAGTACTTGTCTTCCCCATAGTGCCTTTTTTAACCAATGTCATGACAACAAAATTCCCAATGTAAAAAAATCCACTAGAGACAAATTGAAGGTTTTTCTGCTGAATGCTAGGAGTCTAAATAGGAAACTTCACTATCTGGAAGCACTCCTTACATTGGAAGAAGCCAATGTCTGAGCAGTCACAGAGTCATGGTTCAAGACCACAGAGAGCACCCTGACCATGCAAGGCTACAATGCCTTCAACACGTTCAGACCTCAAAATGAGTGTGAAAGAACTAAAGTTGGAGGTGTATCCATCTTTTCCAGAGCTATTCCAAGTCCAACTAACTGCAGGTAAAACTCCCTTCCATAACATTGTTAGCTATATGTCACCCACCATGAGCCATGAGAGCTACTCTGTCTATCTGGACCTACTCGAGTCACTCATTATACAGCCAAACACCTTGGTCATGGGTAATTACAACTATTCTTCCTTCAACTGGGAGTCATATATGAGCACAAACATGCTTGCCCTAATGTTCCTAGACTTTGTTAATACAAATGCTCTGGAACAGATAGTCTGAACCACCACAAGGGGCTTGAATGTCCTAGACTTAGTACTTACCAACATAAGGGGTCTCTGCATTACTCCCTCTGTGTTTCCCTTCCTGATAAGGTCTGATCATAAATCAGTCTCGTTCGAAGTAACAATCATCCTTGACACCTCTCAAGAGCAAAAGGGATGAAAAATTTCTCCAAACTATAGCTTCCTAAGCAATGGCATAAATAGTTAAAAATCCCCTGCTACTACTATCACCAATGACTCCTAAACAGAGGTGTACAGACATGTCCTGTATAAACCACCTATACAAATGTATAGACTCAGCTGTACCTGAATGGATCAAAACAAGGTCCTCACAAAAAAGCAAGCCACCTCAGTTGGCATCAAGCATAAATAGGTTATATAACAACAGAAAGAAACTAATGTCCAGGAACAACAGGAAACTAACTCAGCAGAGGAAGGACACCCACCACAGCTTGAACAAGCAAATTAGATATCTTGTAAAGTCCTCTAAAACCAACTATGAAGTTAAACTTGTATCCCTAGCTAAGAATAATCACAAGGCATTCTTTAGCTACATCAGAAATATAAAAGAGAAGGCCCAGCTTTGTGCTGAACTAATAGTGGACAGTACCACTTATACTGACACTGATGACATTGACAACCTGCTAGCAGACAGATTTGGTACAAACTTCACCCCCCTGTCCTCACCAAACATGCACCAAAGCATACCTGTCACTAGTCCTCTACCTAGTATCTCCAAAGAACAGGTTATAACCGCACTCTCCATGCCCAAAAACACAGCCTCTATGGGACCAAATAACATCCCAGACTGCCTACTAGATGGTCTAAAACAGGAACTAGTGGAACCAATTGGCAATCTCACCAACAATAGTCTAAGTACTGTTTTTGTCCCAGCAGAGTGGAAAACAGCAACACTACCTCCCTTACACAAAGGGGTTCATCAAATGACCATGGAAACTATAGATCCATAAGCCTAACCAGCTTTATCAGCAAGGCCATGGAGAAAATCATCATAGACCTTATCAACAAAGACATAAGTGACCTTCATACTCTTAATCCAATCTAATCTGGCTACATTAAGGGTAGATCATGCTTATTAAACCTGTCGGACATCTTCGAGAATGTCACCAAAGCCCTGGGTCAAGTCAAAATATACATACAGCCTATTCTGACTTATCCAGGGCTTTTGACACAATTCCCCATTCAGGTATCATTGAGAAACTTACCCAGCTGGGAATTACGAAGTCCATCGAACATGTGGGAGAAACAGATAAATGTAGGTTTGGTAAAACAGAATTGGAAGCAGTCAAACACCTTGTTGCTTGTTGTGACATACTAATGGCAAAAAGGCTGGATACTGAAAAGCATAATAATGTGGCAAGACTATTGCACTGGAGATTGTGCAAACATTATGGTACTTGAAGTGGCTGAAAAACATTGGCACATGAGCCACAAAACATCATAGAAAATGATGAAGTCTGCATCACATGGGATCACCCATTACCAACAGTTCAAAAGATAGATGCGAGAAAACCAGATATAATGGTCCATGAAAAGAATACAAAAGTAGCACTTATCAATGAAATTAGTACCCAGTGACTACAGTGTCTTGCATATAGAGACACAAAGTCATATAATATCAGGATTTGCAGCAGAAATGAGAGTAATGTGGAAGAAAGATGTCTGGGGACAGTACGAATAGTAGAAGGAGCAGTGGGTCTTATAAAAAAGAATTTACAGTTGTATTTAGATATCTTACCAATACACGTAACTCCATATAAGGTACTGCAAAGAGCACTTCTTGTTGACATCAAAGATTGAAACAATGCTAATTTCATGGAACTTTAATCATACTTTGACTTAGGAATGGGGTCCATTCCCATCATGATATTAGAAACCCAAAAGACTTGGAGAAATGAAAAGAGGGAATTAATTCATATGTCGCTATATGGGTACCCAACTGGCTCACCAACTGAACGCATACAGTCAAAGTTGGAGATTCCACCTCTACCAGCTGACCAGTTACCAGTGATGCACCAACAGGATCTGTGCTAGACTACCTACTGTTTGTAATCTGTTTCTCAGAATTCCAGGCAAAAATAGATTCATAGGTTCATAGGTAGGTACTAGGCTATTGGCCCTAGGGCCTATATAAGCATAGCCAAATGGTACCCTGGCTTTCGCCACCCAAGAAAATTATTTTCCTGTGCCCCTGTCGAGCAAAGCCACAAAAGTGATCCCCAGGGTGAATTTCCTATCTCCCATCCAATCATCAAGATTTTTCTTGAAGAGTGCTAATGAGAAGCTTTGTTTGATATAGATAGGTAGTTTGTTCCTGAGTATGGCAAGTCTCTGGGACAGAAATCTATCCCTCCAGCATGTTCTGTTTATTGTGGTGACAAGGTTTAGGTCCCTAGAGCATGTAGCTTGGAGGGATTGGGATTTCTTTAAGTGGAGCATGTCCAATAGCTCTGGGTTTGATATAGCTTTGTATGTTAGGCAGAGATCACCTCTGAGTATGATATATGCGACGGAGTAAAGCTGGAGTTTTTTAAGATGGTCTGTGTAGGGCATCTGTTTGAGGCCAGGAATCCTCTTTGTGAGGTATTTCTGCAGCCTTTCCAGTTGTTGTAGACGTCTTGTGAGGTACATACCAAAAGGGGTGTTGTACTCTATAATGGGTGTAATGAGTGATGAGTAGAGGGGGACAATGACCTATTTTTCCTGGATGAGAAACCTTTTATGATGAGGTGTGCCACATAGAAGGATTTCCTGACTACTGTGGCAATGTGATTATCAAAGGAGAGACTACTGTCCAACTGTGTCCCAAGGTCTCTTATCACACTTTTGGTGTTAAGTAGACTGCCACCTATGTGGTAGTTCTTGGGTACAGAGTTTTTACCAAAAGGGATGACGATGCACTTTTTGGCATTGAGCTTGAGGCCATGGCTTTGACACCAGGCATCTGTCTGATAGCCTGTGGCTTACCAAGTTCGCAATCACTGCATCCCCAGTGATGTTGACATACTACAAAAAGGGCTTACACAGACATGTGATTGCTGCCAAAGCCACAGACTTAAACTATAACCAAAAAAATGCATTATCATCCCATTTGGCAAAGGGGAAGTCCTTGCAAATTGCAGTATTATTAACAGTAACCCCCTTAGCTCAAACCCTATGTTAAGAGATTTGAGAACACAGGTTGATAGCAACTTTAACTTTGATCACCATGTGTCCACAGTGGTAAGGAATGCTTTCTACATTTCACATCTCATAAGGCAATACATGCAGAGCTAAGTATGCTATAACTTCCCTGTACTCATTCATCATCATACTACTAATAGAGTACAACTCTTCCTTCTTTATGACTCACCAGACTCCTGCAGCAACTGGAGAGACCTCAGCGGTTTCTCACCAAGAAAATTCAGGGCCTTCAACACATGACTTACATGGACAGACTGAAGGCCCTGTCACTGTACTCTGTATCTTATAGACTGCTGTGAGGTTGTACCTGGCCTACAGAGCAGTCTTGAAGCCTGCCCTAATGGAAATGCTGCACATCCAGAAGTCAAATGGGATGAGATTCACTCTCTCTCTCTAGGGATCTTAACCAAGCCTGCAACATTAACAGGACTTGCTGGAGAGACAGATATGTCTCCCAGAAACTGCCACTCCTCTGGAACAAACTCTCAATTCATGTAAAACAGAGCTCCTCAATGACCCTATTTAAGTGTAATTTAGACAACTGGATGGGAGACCATAAATTTACCCCGAGGATGTCACCTATGTCCCTCTTGGATAAGGGTAGTTGATGCAAATCATAGACTAGCACTGCAAATATAGACCATGCAACTTGGTCCATAAGAGAACACAGATGTAACATAGGTAGGCTGATAAAAGCCCTAGGGCCAATAGCCTAGTGACCTCCTATGAACCTATGAACCTCCTTGCCTGGCTTACAGGACCTCCTCAAACTCAGCCTTGATGGATGTTGCACACTGTGCAAAATAAACAGCACCAAAACACTAGAGCCAGGGATATGAACTTCACTTGTGACATAAGCAGAACAAACTGGACAGGCAGATATGTGTCCCAAAGGATTCCCATACTATGGAAAAGGATCTCCATCTGGCTAAACAGATATCATCTCTGACCCTATTTTAAAAAAAAATTGATGGGAAATTATAAATTTACCCTCAGTCTGGCCTCCATATCCCTTACGGACAGAGGTCATCAATAAGAAAAGTATTATCTTAACTAACACCCCCCTAGAAATCCCTTTACTAACATGCACCCCCCTCTGTATAGCCCATGATACTCAGGATACAAATGGGTTTGGAGTGCACGGCTAGGCCTGTAGGGGTCCTATTGGTTGCTAGCATAGTAACAACCAATGAACCTATGAACACGACAGGATTTACATTGCTCACTTAACTGTGCAAACCTTGATTTATTTAAAGCATTCACCTCATAAGCTGGACAATCAAAGTACACCCTGCACCTAAGCAGAAGCTAACCAATCATAAATGCCCACTCTGATAATTCAATGAACTCAATCTCAGGTTGTTGTCTTGTGGAAACCTCTAGTCTTATCAGAGGCTGGTACACTGAAGACAAATTCCTAGGTAGTTGGTGATTTATTGCAATGTGCTGAATCTTAAAGCATCCAGATAGTAAAAGGCTTTGAGGTATTCTCAACCTTCTCTGTAGTCTCCTTGCCCCTTCTCTGGCTTGTAGATTAGAACACTGTCAGCTGGGCAGCAATGTAAAGCATCAAACTGGGCAAACCCCTTGCTGTTTACAATGTGGAAGGCACTGCACCACACATGTTGGCCAATCAAAATCCAACCTATGCTCCAAAAGAAGATGGCCGATCAAAAAGCAAGCAATCTGATCCTAAAATGGGAACAAAGCTAAGGTAGTCATCTTGTGGAATTTTCTATTTTCACCAGAGGCTGTTACACTGCAGTTCTCTTAACTGTAAGCTAATAACATCCTTGAAGGCACTCGATCAATAAAAATCCAGATGGCAAAGGTCTTTAAAATTATCCTCTCCCTCTTTGTAGTGATATAAGGGCATGCTTCAGATACCATTCATGCCCAGATCTTAAAAATGACTATTCAAACTTCTTTACCGCTGAGTTATGAAAACAGCCTACAACTGCACTGTATTTAGATGATGTCATAACATGGCCAAATTCTCCTTTCTTCAATGAAATAGTGAAAGAGAATTCTGTTACAATGCTGACATTGACTTGCTTGAACCTTTTGCCATTTCATTGTAAGACAGATGTAGTAGTGGACAGAACACATTTTTGTTATGAGGAAAAACCCCCAATGTTAGTGGTCTCTTAATCATATTCATAATGAGCTTCATTTGACGTTTTTAAGAATTCTAATGTGACTCTGTACTGTGACCATGCATTTTATACAAAAACAAAAGTCTCAAATATACCTCTCAACTTTCCAGATATCTGACAAATGTAAAACTAATTGAGACCTATTATTTGATGTGTTCATCTTAAAAAGTGTAATTTTATGACAAATTATTGATGGTTGAAGTCATTAAATATCTACAACTATGGTTTGATATGTCTCGGATTATTGCAAAGCTTAACTGAGAGGTATGCTCCTCATAAAGGTTACATTTTATAAGATTAAAGACACTGAGTTTATTTGCAACTCTGGACTGATGTAGTGCATCAGAAGGACATTTGTAATGCTCTGTAGCCCACCCTTGGTGATATACTGACTGTCAAAGAAACTCTGGAAACTCTTGATATTTGGACTTAATGATAATCTCCATTGTCAAGCTTTAAGTTTGAAAATTATTAAGTGGCTCATTTACAGTTTACAGTAACAATCTGGAAACTTGACACCTTCTAGAGTGAGTCCCAAAACCATGGAGACTAAATGGCTGAAAAAAAAACAGACTTAAATATATTACATTTGAGATGGTCTTTTCTCAGAATATTCCCTTTTCTCCGAGGTATAGTGATCACATAATTAGTATAAATAAGTTTGTGGGTGAGGGTGGGTGACTTACTCCTCATACTGGGGAGTGCAGGGAGGCTTTCCGCTAAAAATAAATAAATAAATCAATAAATAAATAAATAAATTTAAAGAAGAATAGCAATGTTCAAGATTAACTTTTCTCCTGCATTTTTGATTTTTTTTTTGGCTTATCAGAACTCAGCATTTCGAGTACCGATATTTCAATAGGGAGCTCTCATTTATTAAATATGACTGTTTGCTGTTGTCTCTTACTCATTAACATAGTCAGTCTAAAGTATGTTATTCCTGGGGTGTAGTGTTAAACTGCTTTATGGCCTGCTAAATGCTATACTTTTTATGGGACGATAGGTCACATTTGAATGCAGTTTCACTACTCATTATTGGGTGGATTGTCATAGGCTTCATGAGGCCACAAACATCTCCTTAAGCTCCAGGAAAGTTCAAAATTTGAGACTAATGATGTTTCCAAGGGAGTAGGGAATGAATATGCTGTGGTTTTAGGAGATGACTTGGATTACTTCCAGCTATCAGTGATGGCTTCATGGCTGGTTTCATCTGCATCTCCTAACCTTCCATTAGTTAATCCTGCCCAGGAGGGGGTATCTGGTGAGGGTGCTCACATTGTTGAAAGTATTAAGAACTGGCAACATAGTGTCAAAATCAAAAACTGGGATATTCCAACATCTGAGCCTTCATGAATATCCTTTCCCTGAATATTAACAGTTTCACATCTGAGTTATGCAGGCTTTTATTTGTTTGTTTGTTTATTTATTTATTATTTTGAATGGGTGAAGGAATACCCTGTTACTCTCATTTGTTTGTCGATATTTATGTTAAAGTCTTAGAATTTTCTACAATACTTGCTTGGGTGGAATTCCAAAATAAATGCTTCTGCAGCTGTAGAAGATATTCCTTTCAAGGTATCTCTCTATTCAGATGGCAGTACTCCTCCTGTTTGTACTGCTCAGCCAGTTCAGAACCTCCTGTTTGTACTGCTCAGCCAGCTTGGAACCTCCTGTTTGTATTGCTAAGCAAGCTCAGAACCTCCTGTTTGTACTGCTCAGCAAGTTCAAAGCCTCCTGTTTGTACTGCTCAGTCAGCACAGAACCTCCTGTTTGTACTGCTCAGCCAGCTCAGAGCCTCCTGTTTATATGGCTCAGCCAGTTCAGAACCTCCTGTTTTTCTGGCTCAGCCATCTCAAAACCTTCTGTTTGTACTGTAAAGCCAGGTTAGAACCTCCTGTTTGTATGGCTCAGCCAGTTCAGAACCTCCTGTTTGTACTGCTCAGCCAGTTCAGAACCTCCTGTTTGTACTGTAAAGCCAGCTTAGAACCTCCTGTTTGTACGGCTCCGCCAGTTCAGAAGCTCCTGTTTGTACTGGTCAGCCAGTTCAGAACCTCCTGTTTGTACGGCTCAGCCAGTTCAAAACCTCCTGTTTGTACTGCTCAGCCAGTTCAGAATACCACTGTGTTATCTGCTGTGTTTGCTGATAAAGTACTGCCCAACCATTTGTCCTTTTAAGAGGGAAGTAAGTCCGTTTCTGTCATGCAGTGAAGTTATGGATTTTGTTCAACATTCCATACAGAGAGCCTTCACTCGCAGCTGACTGCATTCATTCCTGTCTGTTTGCTCTAGTCACTGAATCTGCTGGGAAGGTGCATTGCTAATTCCAGTTAGGAAATGTTAGACTAATGCTGTTAACTGAGGCCCAGAGTATCCCGTTGCTGTTACTTCCTTTTCTTCTCCTTCTCCTCCTCCTCCTACTTTTCTATATGATAGACAACTACAGGAGAGAGCTTTTAGCTGCACCATTGGTGCTTCTGGCTTCAGATATGTATTACTTTATTCATTTGGAAACTGAGAAGTTTACTGACTTTTGTTTTGAATCTTTTGGACTAGCTGCAAGGAAAAACTAAAGGGACAGACACCTTTTTTGTATCTTTCAAGACTTAAGCCTTCATCAAAGGATATGCTTTTTTCCCCTTAAGATCAGAACTGTATTTTAAAAACAAAGCATTCATCTCGTTTAGCTTTTATTAAGTTAATTTGTTCATGAAATCAAGAAAAGTACTCAGTTATCTGGAGATGAGGTTAGGAAATTTGGGTCAGTGTAGATGCTAAAGGCAATAGATGGTTGCATTTACCAAATGTTCTTACAGTGAATGGCTGAATTTGCATTGCTTTAGATAGCCAGAATACTATTGTTTTTGATTCTCTTAATTTCATTAATACACGTCCTGAACAAAGATATTTTAACTGTGTCAGTTTTAGTCATAATGCAAAGTCCTGTTCAAATTTAGGACTGAAGTGTGTGAGTGGGCTGGGGGAGGGATAGAACCTTTCTTCTATATGTATCATAGCTGACACTACATTTGATCTTCGTGTTTTCCTGAATTTCATCCTGCTATCCTTCTAAGGAGTGTTTGTGTTCTCAGTCAGGTGTGTTTATGTCTTCTGATGCTATGGATGCTCATTCTGGGGGGGTCTGTTATTTATGCTTCTATTGGTAAACCTGTTGCTACTCTTTTTGTTGATCTTCCTTGAATTGCAATCTGATGAGAAAGGGTGAGACTGAATCGGGCACTTTAGGAGATAGTAAAGATGCTACTATACACATACAGGTGAGGTAACATAAAAATGCCTTACGATTCATAAACAAATCTGTGAAATGTTGATGCGGACAGTGTTTTTGTCCTTTCTTCTGATGTTAACAGTTTGATGAATTTGCATTGCAGGGTTACCATTTTACCATCCTTCATATGAGATGGTAAAGAGAGGTCCCATCTGCCTGAGTATGTGGCAGTTCTGCTACATGTAAAATATCCCATGGAGTTAACGAAAAGAGGAAGGGAAGTTCCCTATTCCACTGGCCAGATGTCAACTACTCAGTATGAGTACCACCTTGGGTGTCACCTGGAAAGGGTAGTCTAGTGGGACTAATCTAGCCAATAAAGCATAAATAAATAAATGTGTTGTAGAATGATGCCAGTATCTTCCATATAACTTTATATGCTTATTTGAATCCCATTTGGTGTCCTTTCCTTACTGGACACAGCCTTAAAGACTGTGTTTTTAGAGTCTTGGTCTTTTTGGTCTATAGTGATGTATTCCTGATCTGTTATTGCTTGTTTGATAACTGAAAGCAGAAACAAGGAAAGGAACTGCCTTATACTTATTATTCAGAGATGAACCTTTAGGTCTAGCAGAAATTCATTCTTCTACTGACATGCAAAAAGGGTTAAGTTATTTGACTATGTTTTACTATTTCTTGTGGTATTTGCAGATATTATGTTGGTCAGGGATTTCAACTGCCATCTGCAGCATGTGGAAAATAACAGCTGGTTTCCCATGCCCAATTTCAGTTAAACACTCACTGAGTTTATACATACCATAGAGGGTACCTTGCAACTGAAGCCAATTTCATATTTTCTCTTCAGGGTATAAGAAACCTTAAATAAGGCAACAGGTGGTTCACATTTCTGACCATTTAGCCTTTTGGGGTGATGTTCTAGTTCCTCAAATTATACTATTAGGAAAGTAGGAAAGTGGTTGAGGTATATGATTGGTGTTATGTTTCTAAAAAAAAATACAGTTTCAAAATCCCCTTCTGAATAACCATTCCCAGGTTTTACTTTATGACAGTGGAACTCCTATGTTGTTGTGAGACATTTTTAGTTTCCTGGAGTTCTTGATAGATGATATTTAATGTAAATACCTGACAAAGAACATGAGTGCTGCAAGGACGTCTCATTTGACTGACAAACAGAGGCATTTGTTTTTATTGCTGGATTTTAGTTCTGCTTTGGAAAGGGAAGGTTGGAACTACAAAGAAATACAGGCTAAGTTATTTTGGAGAATATGCAGAAAGTTAAGATTTTATTGAAATAGCAGACTTGTTTTACAAAATCAAAATGATTTGGTTTCTCCTTTTGGACTCAGTCTTTTAAGCTAAGAGAATTCTGAACAGTTTGCTGAGCAAAGCTGAGAACTTTTTAACACAAAGTGACAGTTCTGCATTTGTCATTCCATACTTTACTAAATATACTCTGTATATACTTCATTTTTAGGGCATATGAGGTATACACAACTCAGATCATGTTACTGACATGACCAAAGAGTTAGATGTTATACTGGTTGAGTTACATTTTGTATTTCATAGCTTCATAGATTCATAGGTGTATACTAGGCTAATAGCCCTGGAGCCTTTACAAGCATAGCCCGTAGGATTACCCTGGCATTGTGTCACCTGACCTTAGTTTCCAGTGCTTCTGTCAAATAGAGCCACTGGCGTGATCCCTGGGGTGAATTTTCTATTTCCCATCCACTCATCAAGATTTCTCTTAAAGAGGGCAAGTGAGGTGCTCTGTTAGACATGTATGGGAAGTCTATTCCATAGCATTGGCAGTCTCTGGGCTATGAACCTTTCCCTTACGCACGTTCTCTTGATTGCAGTAATGAGGTTGAGGTCTCTGGAGTGTGTGGGGTGGAGAGATTGGGATTTCTGTAGATGTAGCATTTCTAACAGAACTGGGTCAGACATGGCTTTGTAAGTCAAGTAGGCAATATGAGACAGAGAATAGTTGGAGTTTTTTGAGTCTGTCCCTATAGAACAAACGTTTAAGGTCTAGGATCCTCTTTGTGAGGTACTTTTTGTGGCCTCTCCAGTTGTTACAGGTGTCTAGTGAGGTAAATGCCAAATGGGGCACTGTACTCAATGATTGGTCTAATGATGGAAGAGTAGAGGGAGACAATGACCTCTTTCTTCCTGGATGCAAAACCCTTAATATTGAAATGTGCCACATAGAAGGACTTTCTTACCACAGTGGCAGTGTGGTGTCAAAAGAGAGGTTGCTGTCAGCCTGTGTTTCTATATCTCTTATAATACCTTCTGTGTTCAGTGGACTACCATTGATGTGGTCGTTCATGGGAACTGGGTTTTTCTCAAAGGGGATGATGACACATTTTTTGGCATTGAGTTTAAGGCCATGGTTCTGACACCAGTCATTGGTCTCAGTGAGGCCCTTCTGTAGGATGTCAACATCAGTTGGGGAGTTAATAATGTATCCCAACTTGCAATCATCTGCAGACTTTGTCAGCCAGAGTCCCTTTATGTTGGTCCTGACTTCTGAGAAGTAGATACCAAACAGGAGAGGACCCAGGACTGATCCCTGTGGGACTCCACTCATGACTGGTCAACAGTCTGACTTGGAGTCAGCTACTTTCACACTGTGGGTTTTATCTGTGAGCCAGTTTGCAACCCACCTAGTGATATAGGGGTTGATGCCTAGCTTAGTGAGTTTTTCTATGATTCCTGAGTGGGGAATGGTATCAAAGGCCTTGGCCAGATCAAGGTAGGCTGTGTGAACCACCTTGCCTTCATCCACAGCTCTGGTGACTGACTCAAAGAAGTTAACAAGGTTGAGCAGGCATAATCTACCCTTCACAAAACCAAACCGTGTGGGATCCAGAGTTTGGAGATTCCCAATATCCTTGTTTATTAGGTCCATGATGATGCAATCCATAGCTTTGCAAATCAGACTTGTCAGGCTCATGGGGTGATAGTTTCCAGCTCTGTAGTCACTCCTCATTTGTGGAGAGGGATGACTATAGCAGTGCACCATTCGGTAGGGACAAAGTCTGAGGTGAGGTTGTGATTGAACAGGGCACATGGGCGAGGTGCCAGTTCACTCTGTAGTTTATGTAGAACACAGACAAGGATATTGTCAGGTCCTATAGAAGCTGTATTCTTGGCCTTGGACAGTGCTGTTTTAACCTGTCCAGCAGTAATACTGGGTGCCTGCCTGACATTGTGATTGGTCCTTTGGGGCAGGGGGAGTAGTAAAGGTGGCACTGAATCTGTCGACCAGTATACTGGCAATATATTTTAGCTCGGTATACAAGGTACCATTGTGCAGTAGCTCAGAGCAAATCTGGGTATTGCTGTGGAGATTCGTTACATAACTGTAGAAGGCCTTGTGGTTGTCTTTACTATCTGCTGCAGTTCTGTTTTCATAGCTAGCTTTAGAGGATTTGATGAGGGATCTCAACTTTTTTTGAGGTTGATAAAGGAGTTTTTCCAGTCTTGGGACTTCACCTCATTCTGCATCAGTTGCCTCCTTCTGTTGTAGAATTTATTTATGGCAGGGGACCACCAGATTGGCTTCCTTTTTTGGAGGAGAGTGTCTTGGTTCTATTGGGTATGGCGAGATCCATGCATTTGTGTACGTGTTTGTACAGTGCATTGGTGTATGATTTGGCAGTCATGCAACTATTTAACTATTCTCCATTTGCATGGGTGCCATGAAGTTAGACACCTCTGTTCTTAGGATCCAAAGGTTAGCTTTGGAGAAGTTTCTCATGGTAGTTACCTTTGTGTGTGTGTGGGGGGGGCAGATGGGAGCGATGCCGATTTCCAAGCTGATTAGTTTGTGGTCGGATCTAACCAGGGAGGAGTTGACTATTTGTGTAGAGCAATGGTCACCCATGTTAGTAATGACCAGGTCAAGGATGTTGCTTCCTCTAGTGGGGGTAAGAATGAGCTGGTCCAGGACATTGGAATTAATGAATTCCAGGAAACGTTGGGCAAGTGTATTGGTAAATAAGTACTTTTCTCAGTTAATGGAGGGGTAGTTGAAGTCACCGAGTAAGATTGTGTTAGGTTGGACCATAATATTCTCCAGGGTGCTTAGGAATGTGGAGTGAGTGTCTTGGGACATGGTTGGGGACCTATAACAGGCTGCGACCTGAATCGCTGTCTTACCCAATGTTAGCTGCACCTGACATATCTCTGATGCATTATGTTGGGATACCAGTCTGGAAGTGTGCACATCCTTTATGAATATGGAAACACCACCACCTTTGGAGCTACGGCGGTGGGGCCGAAAGGTGTGGAATAAGTTATAGCCTGGTAGTGCAGGGCTGCATTCTGCTTCCTTGAACCAGGTCTCTGTTACAGCACAAATGTTGATGTTCTCCATTTTAAGGAGTGTGTCATGCGAGTGTATTTTGAGATTTAGACTTCTAGTGTTGAGCAGCATGACCCTCAGATTGCATTTGTTTGTTGCTGTTATGGTGGTAATTTGGTCTTTGGAACATTGCCTAAAAAAGGCACTATAGGGGTGGCAAGAGCCTTGGCAAGTATCTGGAAGCACAGGGGTGACAGATGCAGGCCATCTCTGGCAAAGCATCGAGGTCTGTCAATCATATTATCTCAGGCAGACAGATACTGGATCCCCTTATGAGATTTGTTGGTTACAGACTTATGCTTTCCAGGGTAGCATTGTCTGAATTATTTCTTTTACAAGCAATATAAACAAAAGTCTGAATGACATTGTTTCTGGAAGAAATTAACATTTTTTTTCTATTCCAACTAAAGATGAACACAAGGGCCACTCTGAACAAAGGCCAGTCTGAACAAATATAATCATTTAAGTACGAAAGTCTGTTTCCAACTGTCAGTGGCAGTCAGGACATAAGGATATCACTGCTTTTTTTCTGAGCTGGCACTTCCTGGTGGCTATGAAGACTAATAGTAAATTACTTCTGTATGTAGAAATTGCTTCACACTCAATATGTCAATGTTCCACTAATATGATTGTCGATGTATATAATTATATTATTTCTTTCATGCTACCTTTCTCCCTATGGTTTGTTATATGTATTGTCTCTTCCAATCTCATTATTTGCTACACCCCAGGGTCAAGTTAAGCAATGTGCCTTGTTTCAGAAATTGTACTTGGAGTGCAGA
Organism: Protopterus annectens; assembly: GCF_019279795.1. Taxonomy (NCBI): domain Eukaryota; kingdom Metazoa; phylum Chordata; order Ceratodontiformes; family Protopteridae; genus Protopterus; species Protopterus annectens. Next base: position 1,281,576,610 of record NC_056733.1, read on the forward strand.
TTGCCTCAACATTAGAGTAGATGAAAACCTCTAAACTCCCAACATCAGACTTTATTATTTCCAATGAATTCCTCTAGACTTCCCAACGGCTATGCTAACATTTTACACAAAGTGCCTCTTTAACCACTGGGAATAATACAACTTTTATGTGTGTAATTCCTCGGGTTGAGCACAATTCCTTAAAATGATGACTATGAAAAGGTAGACCATCATCAGTTCTCCGTAGCTCTGATATCCCAAAAGTAGCAAATATACTGCCAAGATGTTTGATTATTAATGTGAGGATGTACAAAGTGTACTCATTCAAATTCTCTGTCTTGAATATGTAGCAAAAATCAGTCACTTTGTTATACTCTTGGTCATTAACAATGTACAGAATAGTTTGTGCCTTAGTCATTCATACGTTTTTGTATTTTGTTTAGGTTGTTTGGCATGGTAAGCAACGTGCTGTTTCAAATTCATTTAAAGCCCTTACATTTTGCATGCTCCAAATTTTGTAATATTAATACTCACTTTTATTGAGACATTTTCTGTTTCCTCTTTTGTCTATGGTTAGTAAACATATCTTTATCAGTACAATTTTCTTCTAACTTACCAGACTGGAAGCCTTTTCATTTAGTACAAGAACAAACTGCTTCTATTACTTTGGTATATACTTTTACCTCTTTTTCAAGACAGACTTTATTTGGAAGTGGCTTGTTAAATTTCTGGCTTTGGCCTTTCCTTGCTGTGTTTCTTTTTTCGTTAAATAGTCACTGATGAACCTGTCTATGACTATTGTTACTTCTTTCTAAGTATGGTTATGGTTAATTGTCATATTTTTAAATTATTTATACTTACCTTGCATAAGCAGGTGTTATTTGAATAATTTATTTCTTAACTGTATACATCCCTATCATTGTCTTTGCTTGGCCTTCTGAAACATCAAGCAATCTAGCATAATGTATTACCTTTATAACCATTTCCTCCTCAGACAGTGCTTTTCACCTTTCCTCCTTAACTCCTCTCTACTGCATGTCTGCATTGTTAATGTTTTTATTTCTCTGTTTATATATAGTAATTTTGTGTAAACAGCAGTTTGTGTGAAAGGCAGGTTGGGTGACTTCCAGTTTGTCGACAAAGGTAAGTGGGTTTGTGGTAGAGCTGGAAATTTATCTGTGAGTGTGTGCATTTTAAGGTTAGATTAGAGGGTAGCTATGAGGATAGTTTTAGTGCATATTTGAGTGTTTATGAGTTTTAGGGTTAGGGTTATGGTTAGGAAAGGCCATGGATTTATTGTGTGTATAAGTATGTGTGAGTTAGCGTTACAGTTAGCATCAGGCAAGTGGATATATTTAGTGTGTGTGTGTGTGTGTGTGTGTGTGTGTGTGTGTGTGTGTGTGTGTGTGTGTGTGTGTGTGTGTGTGTGTGTGTGTGTGTGTGTGTGTGTGTGTGTTTGTGTGTGTGTGTGCATGTGGGTTAGGTTTAGAGCTAGGGTCAAGGAAAGGGAAAGATGTAATGTGTGAGTAATTATTTGTGTGTGCAAGTGTGTGCATGTGTGCCTGGTGAGTATCTGCCCTGTCTTGTGCAGTGATAGTGTTATGGAAAGGGCTTTTATAAAGTAAGGTGCAAGGCTGGGGTTAGGAGCAGGAGCAGAGTTAGGGTTAGCACGCACAATTAAGGTGGAGCCATGTGTGAAGGGGATAGATTCTGTTTTTCAAATGTCTATTTCTACTTTCAAAAAAGTAAGGAAAATAACTTTGAAATTATTTATTTATTTATGTATGTATGCATGTATGTATGTATGTATGTATGTATGTATGTATGTATGTATGTATGTATGTATTTATATCTGTCCTTTGTTAACCAGATTGCTTCCATTAGGCTACTGGCTACTTTTCAGGACAGACCTGAGGTAGTGTAACAAGTCATAATCCAGCCAGACAGAACAGGGAAAATTAAATATTTCTAAGCATCTTATATTTAATAAACACTGCACACTCACTTCTCTTTTGCATTTCATTGTAATCATGGCCAAATTGACTTACTGCTGATGAGAAATGAAGTCAGTGTCAAATGTTTATAAATAATTTGTAAATCAATAAGTACACTGATAATTTTTAATTAGTAGAGTTTTCATCTAAAATATTGCACAGTTGTCTTTTGTTCAAATGGACTGAACTATATATGAAACTAGTTTTCAAACTTTTTGCTGCATGTTTCTATAATATGTGCATGAAAATATATACTTTTATCATTTGGCATATTTTATCTCAGGAGCTTTACTGTCCAGACCTACACAGGATGGGGTTTCTGTCTAGCTGAACTTCTCCTGTAAACATTCAAAATAAACAGCAGCAATTTAATGTCTGCTTTGTTTTCCATTACCTACTTTTGTGGTGTTCTCAGCTCTAAAACAAAACGGTTGTATTTTCTGCTCCTTAAACAACTGTTTTACCCCTTTCCCACCAGAGATGGACTGAGAAAACTACTGTAATAGCAAAAATAAATGCTTAATGTACGGAAGTAATACACTGAAGGGCTTTACAATAAATTCTGATGATGAAGGTAGGAGATTTATTATTTATTTATTTATTTGCCAGGAAATTCCAACTTGACATTGGTCCATTTTCAGTGGAGGCCCAGGGAGAAAAGCTCCACACAAAGCAATACAAGCAATAGCCATTGTAAACATGACCAACAAAGTTATAAGAAGAACAGTTGATATGCATACAATAACAATCAATACATGTAGTAGCAACATCGTATGCATACAAGATGACCATAGAATTATAAGGGTAATCAAAATGTTAGTAAGTAAATTCAGAGAGTAATATGTTCAAAATAGATACATTTTATGAATTCATAGAAATTATCAGATATTGTTGAGCAGAAGCGCCAGAAGCTGTTGAAGACTGGGGGGGGGGGGTGGAGGGTGAGAGGGGCAGTTAGTGATCTAAAAAGGGCAACTTTTTATAACTATTTACTACCACAACATAGGTTCACTTGGTGGACATTTTAAGCTTAGCCAGTTTCCCTTTAGGTGCTTGAATTAACCTTTCCTGAATGGTCTGAATGGTCTTCCCTACCCCATGGCTGATATTTATATATTAGCCCTAGTGAGAATAAATGGGAATCATACTATAGATAATTTGAGGGGACCCATGTAAGGGATGCAGCATTTAGGAACTGCCTCTATCTATTAGTGGCATGAGGGGAAATCCTAGAGTACATTTTCTATTACCCATCCTTAGATCCATGTTGCATTTGAATATGGACAGGGATGAGCTTTGTTTTACTTGAATGGATAGTCTGTTCTGGAACAGTGGTAGCCTCTGTGATATATATCCATCTCTCCATAACATTCAGTTTAGGTACCTGAACTGAGTATTTCTGATGCCATTTGGCTTGATGATGTTCAGTAGGTCCATCTGTATCAGGTCGGAGGATGCCTTGTATGCCAGACATGTTACCTCTAAGCACTTTGTAGGATACTGAGTATAGTGATAAATCTTTGAGGTGCTCCATGCAAGACCTATTTTTTAGGACTTGTATCCTTTTAGTAAGGTATCTCTATGGGTATTCCAATTGTTGCATGGGTCTGAACAGATACATGCCAAAGTGGGCATTATACAAAATGATTGACCTAATGAGGGCTTTGTAAAGGGGGGGGGGGCAATAGCATCTCTAGATCTAGTCAAAATAAATTTGTTTATAAGCTGTGCAATATAGAAAGACTTTCTTATGACTCTGGACACATGTTGGTCTAAAGTTAGGTCACTGTACACAAGATTCCAAATGCCAAACAACTGGGTCAGTTCTCAGGGGGCATTGTCAATTTGGCAGCTCTCTGGAGTAGATGACTTACCAAAGGATATGATAATGTATTTTTTAGTTTCAGTTCATGATTCTGGCACCAGTTATTGTTTGGGACAAACCTTCCTGCATGATGGGTTCAGTCAGTTGGGGATTCAATAACTGGTCCTAGCTTGCAGTCATAGAAAGTCCTTCTATGTGGCACATTTCAATATTAAGGGTTGTGCATCCAGGAAGAAAGAGGTCATTGTCTCCCTCTACACTTCCATCATTAGACCAATTATTGAGTACAGTGCCCCATTCGGCATTTACCTCACTAGACACCTGTAACAACTGGAGAGGCCACAAAAAGTACCTCACAAAGAGGATCCTTCTACTTTTGAGATGTATATGCCAAACAGAAAATGTCTCAGAACCGAACCCTGGGGACTCCATTGGTGACTGATCTCTTCCCCTATTTTGATCTCCTGCTTCCTGTGAGCAAGCATACATGTATGCATTCTTTGATTCAACTTCCTGATTGTATTAACCTGATTGCATTAAATTATATTCCTTGTATAATACAGCACCACTTGTTAGAAGGTGTTTTAAATTTGTAGTTTGGAACAGTCTTCTAGTAAGCAATGAAACAAAATGTATCAACCAATATTGACAAAACTACCCATTTCAGAAAATTTCAACCATAAAAGGCCACTCAAACTTCTGTCATTACAATCCACCAATATCAGTAATTATGCAAAATCTCTGCAGAAGTAAGTCATCTCAATCATTCCACATTAAAGGGATCTGTAACTAGTGAAGAGGTTGGTACTATCAAACAACTTTATATTTCATTGTTTCATCTACAAAGTGTCTGTTGCCCTTGAAGAATAAATTGCCTTTTCTACATTAAAAATGATAAGGTAGTAATGTTGTAATGGGGAATGGATGGCAAATTGATAACAGAAATGTAGTTACTAGGTAACTCCTCCTAAGGAGGACATTCATAGAACTGCAGTATCCACTCCCTTTAAAGTACAGCACTGTACAGTATCAGCGATCCATCTGCATACTGTGAGAGTAGAACTCACAGCCTTCTGCATCAAAAGCAAGTATACTACTTGTTGTGCTACTAACAATGCAAGCAGCTTAGCATAAGTAGCACCAATCTTCTCTTCCCTTGAAGCTCTCAGCTCCTTATAAAATCCACTTGACACTCAACTAAATCTCTCAACTTGGCAGCACAAGACATCTGGAAAAAAACAAAAGGCCCAAAACCAGGGACACATTTTAAATATTGCTTGTATAATCTTTGAAAGTTGCTAAAATAAAGTGTTTTGTGTTACCATTTGTTTCCTGAAAGATAGAAAGACTGAAACTTAAAGGGCTATCATTATTTAGTGAATTCAGTTCTCACTGATTTGCCAGAAAACCACAAATTTTAAGAGGAACAGACCAAAAGTATGAGCCAAATATTCTCTGAAAATCTGGACAGTTGAAGGCTATGGACTCAACTCCCTGAACCACAAGTGGTAGTATGGGTAGAGAATTCAGGCTCTTGTTTGAGCCTGAGTAACACTAACCACCAGGTATACCTAACTGGGGCATTTTACACACACACACACACACACACACACACACACACACACACACACACACACACACACACACACACACACACACACACACACACACACACAGGGGAACAGCATAACTCCTGCAAATGAAAGAACAAAATTCTCCTTACTGGCATGACTCTGACTCTGGCAGCACTAACACAACAACGGCAGCGTAACTCCTGTAACACAAGGCAATAAGAGAACAAGAACAGTTAGTTTAGTTAGTTTAACTTCCGCGCATGAATCCACATTAGCATGAAAACTCCACTTCATTATTTTCTTCCGACAGGTCTTGCAGCTGTAAAGGTCCCTCTCCCCCTGGATCTATGGTTCCGGCACCCATGTTGCTGAGTATGCCAAAAGATATATAGGAGACATTACCCAGATGGTGGAATGAACTGTAAGGGGTTAGAGTAATATCAGGGGAAGACTGGAGGGGTAAAAAGGGAGAGAGAGAACTTAGCAGTGGTGGTGAAACATAGGAAGGTGTAGGTAGCTCAAGATGAATTTGGAGTTTAAGAATTTTAGAAGAGGGACTGAGGGGTTGAGTAGGCTGGGGGAACAAGGAGAGACAGAGCCTGCATTGGAAAAATAGTAACCATCTGTCAGTGGGAGGCAGGGTGGCTAGGGGAGGGGAGGGAGACAGAGAATCTGCTTACCCTCTGAGATACAGCATGTTAATAGTACAGGGGCAGGGGTAACTCCTCATTAATAACATGTTTTTATCAGTCGAGACAATCAGGAGCAGATTTCATTTAACTTAGATGAATGAAAGCTTTAGCTATGATGCTTGTAGATAGTTTTAGGAACATTTTGTGGTAGAATTTGTGTTGTTGTTGTTGACTCTTGCTCTCTTAGCTATACAGAAATTGCTATGACTTACTTTGGTTTGTGTTATGACAAGAAATAGATGGATGTTTATTGCTCAGCCTATAAGACAGGAAGTTGTTGTGACAGAAAGTTTTAAACTGTCCCGCAGTAGAGAGATTAGATTTAGCAGTTCTGTTTTGTTTTTCAGTTCGGGGATGGCTGACATGACTTTAATCCTTCTGAGCTCTTTATGTTAGACTAGGATGTTCTGAGACATGTAAAGATCTGTTGCAACTTTTTTCTTTGCTCAAATAATTTATATACTTCATCTTAATTCCTCTGTCTATTCTTACTGTGAGTAATTCATGGTAAACAATATGTTTCCAGTGGTTGTACATTTTGTCCACATATTGTAGTTTTACTTTGAAATTTCTGTGTATCATTAGGTATTACATTTCCTTACTATTGTTATATATTTCTAAAAAGTTTCATTGTTACATACAGTGTAATCCTTATGCATGGGCACTTATTTCTCCAAAAATATTTAGTCATGTTTATTTGCTGTTTTGACTTTTCCTCCTGCCTTCTCCATTCACTTTGTTTTTTTCATTCATTACTCTCCTCTCATTCATTTTTTTCCACATATTTCCAATGCTTCCTTCTAGTTGTCTCTCACCCTTCCCTTTTCATCCCTCACATTTGCTGCCATCTTCCTTCTGGTGACTGTTGGAAGTTTCTTATCTATGTCCTGCTTAATTATTTCTTATCCCCTTTCCATTTCTTAGCTTGAATGACTTTTATCTCTGACGCCATCATTATTTGTTACCTTAGTTCTCTTTACCCTACCGTAATCTTCCTTGGTCTATCCTCTACCTACAAAATTTCCATAGGTTCACGTGTCCTTTCCTGTATAATTCTTCCCATGACTACAGTGTTTTCTTCCATGTTTTCTGCACCCACTCCCTTCTCAGTACGTGTTTCATTCTTGCTTCAGTTTTTCTATATCTCCAGCATCTGCAGTTGTTCTTCCTATTCTCCATATCTGACCATTTCATGGTTAAGTACCTTCTATATGATATATTTAATGATATAAAACTCCATTACTATTCCCTGGGCAGTCAATATTGCACTCTCATTTCTGTCATGGTTTTTGAATAATAATTTCCATGCATATTTTATTTCAACAGTTTTTTCCTCTTTAATTTCAAAGCTCTTTCAGATTTCTTCATGTTTCTTTCTAATTCTCTTCCCCATCAATCATTCTCCAGTTATGTTCCTCTCTGAGCATTATCCCATATCATGTAATCCCATATCTTCACTGCTCACTTTTCTTCCATGAAACATGTCCTACAACTATCGTATCATATCATATCGATATTGTACGATAAGAGACAAGGTCTTCCTTTGTTATCTTTTCAAGGTTTTCCACCACCCATATCCACTGCATAATATTTACCATCAAGGTGTGTGTGGGAAAGTTAAGTGTTTTCCATGCCTCCACCTTCTTAGAAAACATTTAATTTCTAGCTGTTTTCTTTCATTTCCTGTTCATTATTTGTTTCTTTTTAAATTTCTAATAATGCTGTTTCACCTTAGTGTAAAGGCATATTCCACAAAAACATAGTATCATATCTTATGCCACCAACCCTACTACACCCCAGCACTAAGTAGGAAGTCCCCTCCAGTTTTAAAATTTTCAGTACTTTTTCCTTAATTTTGTCAGGTTTTCCCTCAATGTGTACTTAACTGTTCTCTTCACCTGGAATCCAAAGTGTCTTTGCTATTCCACTTCCTTGATTTCATCTGCACTTCCTCTTTCTTTATCTTCCCTTGTCTTGACTAATCTGAACTTCTTCCTGCAAGACTCAATTCTGCTGTGAAATCTTCAATTATCAGAAACTCTAATCACAGTATAAAAATATAATGACTTATCAAGTAAATGGAGGAAGGTATGAAAACCAGCAATGTCTCCCATGCACATAGATTATAAGCCCTTCATTGGACGTGTTAAAAATCTAAGGAATAATTCACATCACTGTCCAGAACTTTTCTATAATGGCACCTCTTATTCAAAGCCTAATGAAATACCAAAATATTGACAAATAAGCCTGCTGCAAATTTCTCACCTGAAAAGCCACTGTGGGGGCATTGAGGGATAAAGCCCTGACTACAGCCCATATGACCAGAGTTCACTTAGCAGCTTGAGCAAGTGATGGGGCAGCTGGGACAGATGTGTGTCTCCATTCCAGAGGTAATGGGAGGGTATTGATTTGGGCATTTCCTTTGATGCTTCCTGGTGGACACTGGAGATATTGTAAGACAGGAGGCAAGATCCAAAGAGGAGGCAGGGGTTGGACATGGCTGAACTGCTTCAGAGGTGGGGCATTACACCACAGTATCCAATTTGCATACCAATCTGTAACCACAGGCATCAAGAGGGAGTGGCATGAATAGGTCATATAAAAAAAAACTTGGCTGAATGACAGCACAACCTCCCAGGGTGAACTTAAGGGCTATGCTCACCCCTACAAAAAAGTTAGTAATAGTCTGAGGTTGAATTGTAATAGCCAGTAGAGTTAGAGATGGATGTGGGACACTGCGACTGAGGAATGGGACACAAAATATATCTTTATATCTATATCTATAGCTATATATATATATCTATCTATATCTATCTATATCTATCTATATCTATCTATATCTATCTATATATATATATATATATATATATATATATATACATATATATGTATATATACATATATATATATATATATATATATATATATATACATATATATGTGTATCTATATCTATCTATATCTATCTATATCTATCTATATATATATATATGATTTACTATCACATATTCAGCAGTACGATGTTCGAGTGTACAGATGTCCGAACAAAATGTTCGGAAATCAGAACACTGAACACTGTAAATGCTGAACTGAGAATTTCAGTGAAGTTGAATGTCGAACATGTCGACTACACTGAAATGCTCAAATCAGCTCAACATTCTACAACAGGTTTTTGCAGGGGGGCAAGCCCCCCTGCACCCCCCACACCCCCCTACTTATATATACAAACTCCGAGATCGCACTACACTGAGTAAAGGGTACATTTCCAGATCCCCACTGTAGTGCAATCTACTCTACATTCTCGAACCTTGCTATAGCGAATGTTTGCTATTGTAAGGTTTGGCAATGCCGTAATTGCACTTCTGGTTCTGCTACCTGAGTTTCAGACATTGGTTGATCACACATAGTGCGATCGACAATGTGATAATAAACCTATATATATATATATATATATATATATATATATATATATATATATATATATATATATATTTATTTATTTATTTATTTGGAACAAGAAGTTCACTGCTATCCAACCAAGTGAATGCTCCGTAGCTATGGATCTGATGAAGCTATAAGCGAAAGCGCGCTTATCCGTTTTTTCTGTTTTGAAGAATAAACCATCATTGAATATTATATATCTCCGCTTTTGCTCCGTTCTTACCATTTTTTATCATTTTAAGTATTTATTTATTTATTTATTTTTTTTTTTTCTCACCTGAAAACTATCATCCCCAACTAAAACATACCACAGTCACTTCCCGCTATGATATCCAAAGATCATATCTTTAAAGTGTTTTTCAATGCAATAGATATTTATTTAATGCGGCCCAACATTCTTTTTAAACAGTATCAAGCACATCTTTGGTGATCCTCTCATTAAGCTGTTCAACCTATGTATTGCCACATGCTATGTTCCTGATCAATGTTGCAATGTCCCTTCATAGGGGCAGCCCTACTGACCCAAGCAACTACAGACCCATTGACCTTTGCAAGTATTGTTTGCAAAACCATGGAATGCATACCCACTGATGTCATAAACCAGGACATTAAATGTAAACAAGGTCATCCTTCAACATTTCACATTTGTTATGGGCATGTCATGCTTTTTCAGTCTTGTGAACTTTGAAAAGGTCATGCAGGCCATGGACAATGGTCACACTGTTCATTCTGCACACCTGGATCTAGCAGAAGCATTTGATACCATACCACGTGATAGAATTGTAAACAAGCTAACGCCCTTTAACATGGGTTTCTAAGTGGTGAAACGAATGTTAAACTGGTTCAGAGACAGAACACAAGTTATCAGGGTCAGTGATGCGTCTTCAGGTATGGAAAATTTGATTGGTGGCATTTTCCAATTGCCCCCTCTTTTTTGGAATTTATTTTTTTGATGTCAGCCCTGACAACAAGGATCTATGGCTGACTAAGTGTGCAAATGTTTGCAAGTTGGGTGTAGTTGTCCAATCAACAACTGATAGAAATTCCCTTAAAGTGGTATTATCACTCATTACCACATGGTGCACTGAGAAAGGGTCCAAACTATGAAATTCAATATTATCTGTTTCAGAAAACAAAAATCTGTGCCATCCACCATATCAACAACACCCTACTCTCCAATACATCTGTCACCTTGGTAGATGACCCCTCTCTCCCCCTAAACCTTCCCTCCGGAAATGTCATAAAATATAACTCCCCCTACTATCACTAGGAAACAGATCCTTAATGCTCTCTCTAAGACCAAGAACACTGCATCAGTGGGCCCAGACAATATCCCAGAATGCCTTCTAAATAGCATGAAACATGTTCCAATAAGGCCGCTGGAAGAGAAGTCTTAATAAACGCTTGTTTTTTTATGGTCTGTGGAATTTTTTGGCATTGGCTACATTCTGTGGTTATTTTCTCATTTTTTTCTTCAACTGGTTGTTTCCCTCTGAAATTACTGTTTAACTGCAGCCTCCAAACAGACTTTGTGCCTCATGAATGGAGAAAGGCAATGGGCATGTCTCTGCACAAAGGTAGTTCATTTACAGACTCTGGATACTACAGACCCATAAATCTCACCAGTCTTATATGTAAAGCCACGGAAAGAATTATCATGGAGAAGATCAACAGAGATATAAACCTCCGGACACTGGACACAACCCAGTTTGATTTCATCAATGGCAGATCATGCCTACTCAACCTGGTGGACATCTTTGAGAAGGTCACCAAAGCAATGGATAAGGTCAAAATCATTCACACTGCCTATCTTGAGCCATTGTTGACAAACTCGTATATCACCCAGTGGATAGCCAACTGGCTCACAGACAGGACCCAGGAAGTTAGAATTGGGGAGTCCACCTCTACAAAGAGACCAGTCACAAGTGAAGTCCTTGGACCTCTCCTTTTTGGCATTTACTTCTCAGAAATCAAGGCCAATGTCAATGGTCTCTGGCTGACTAAATTTGCAGATGATTGAAAATTAAGAGCTGTCATTGAAACTCACACTGACACAAATGTTCTCCAGCAGGGGCTGACACAGACAAACAACTGGTGTCAGAGCCATGGACTAAAACTAAATGCCAAGAAATGCATAATAGCATCCTTTGGGAAGTCATCCATCCCTGGTAACTATCATATTGACAACACACCCCTTAGAGTTGACGCAGTAGTCAGGGACTTAGGGACACATATAGATAGTAAACTAACCTTTGACTATCACATGTCTACAGTGATGAAGAAATCATTCTATGTTGTACAACTTATAAACAAAGGTATGGCATCTGAGTCCAAGGAAGTCATTGTTCCACTGTATTCGGCATTCATCAGACCCATCATTGAGTACAATACCTCCTTAGGTATGTATCTAACCAGGCATATCCAACAATTGGAACATCCACAGAAGTTCCTCATTAAAATAATACGGGGTGTAAGTAAAATGTTCTATGCAGACCACCTCAAGGTCCTATCCCTGTATTCTGTCTCCTACAAGCTTTTGAGGGGAGATCTATGCCTGGCTTACAGGGCATTTTCATACCCCACTCTGATGGTGCATTTCCACAAAACAAACAGCATCAGAATTACCCATTCTAAAGACTTAAACCTTGCCTGTGGTATAAATAGGACCTGCTGGAGAGATAGGTATGCATCCCAGAGACTACCCCATCTATGTAACAGGCTCCCCATCCAAATAAGCAGAGTTCCTCCCTAACCCAATTCAAGTACAACTTGGACAATTGGATGGGAAACCAGAAATGTATCCCTGGTGTGGCACCTATGTCCCTAATGGACCCAGGTAACCTGTAAATGGTTAATCTCCCAGGCCCATGCTTACACTTATCAAGGTATCAGCACTTGACAAAGATTTGGGATGCATGGGTAAGCTTAAAAAGGCCCTTGTGGTTGTTAGCCTAGTAAACACCTATGAACCTATCAGCTTATGAACTACATCTCCTTTGATCACAATGTAGCTACCATAGTCAGGAAGTCTTTCTATATTTCACAAATGAATTACCAATGGAATATCTTCCAAAACCAGCAAAGTTATTGTTTCCCTGTAACCTGCACAAGTTAGACCTATTATAGAATATAGTACACACTTTGGCATCTATTTCTCTAGACATGTCAAAAAAAAAAACACACAGATACCTAATGAAAATAATGTCAGACAAGACCTCCCCTTGCTCTGGAAAAGACTTTCCCTGCATTTCAAGCAGTGTGATTCCCTGTCTACCTTCAAGCACAGCTTAGACAACTGGATGGATAGTCTAATATATACTCCACAATGGACATGTTTTGATGTCCTTGAAATGGTTAGGAGAACCAGAGTGTGGTTATTTACCAGGTACGCATGGCTTTCGGTTTAACAGCCTTGTATTTCCTGCAATTACTATATGTCCTGTCATTCTTCCCCAGGCTTCCAGTACATCCTTTGCCAACAATATTTAATCCTTTGCATATATCAGAAAGGATGATTTTTTTCTGACTTTTCCCTTTCCAAGATGCTTAGTTTCTTCATTTTTTTCAGTTTCTAACCTATATGACTAAAGTGAATAGGCCTGGGGAGAGTGAGCATCTTTGCCTCATCCCACTCACTCTGCTATTACATCTGATAGTCTCCCATTTACTAGGTCATTTACTAGGCCTTTGTACATTACCGGTGCTCATAAGAGATGCGTGTCTCCCACCTTCCTATTTTCTAGCATTTGGCATAGGAAACTATGTCTTACTTAATCAAATGCTTTATGGGGAACACTGACTACCTACCCTTTCTCCTTTTCTTCCTGCATGAATTCTATCAGTTACCATGAGTTGTTATCCACTTTCCCAGTTTATACAAAACCCTTTTGATCCTGAATCGTTTACAAGGTTTTGTCTAGACCTTTGCTAATAGATTGCTCATGTGTTTCTGTCCATGTTTGTCAAAGGTCTGTGTCAGTAATTGCTTGCTTCCATCAAATCCCTTTCTTTGGTATCACCATGACACTATCACCATACCTCTCCATAGTGATTAAGACACCATGACACTAACACCATTCCTCTCCATAGTGATTATGATACCATGACACTATCACCATTCCTCTCCATAGTGATTATGACACCATGACACTATCACCATTCCTCTCCATAGTGATTATGACACCATGACACTATCACCATTCCTCTCCATAGTGATTATGACACCATGACACTATCACCATTCCTCTCCATAGTGATTATGACACCATGAGACTATCACCATTCCTCTCCATAGTTATCATGACACCATGACACTATCACCATTCCTCTCCATAGATATTATGACACCATGACACTATCACCATTCCTCTCCATAGTGATTATAACACCATGACACTATCACTATTCCTCTCCATAGTTATTATGACACCATGACACTATCACCATTCCTCTCCATAGTGAGTAAGAATCTTTCACTATCTTTTTACTCTTCCATATTCACCACTTAAGACCTGCAATATTCCGTCTCCTCACTGTTTGTAAAACTCCATCATGCATCCATCTGATCGATATGCTTTTCTTCTTTCATTTACCCATAGCTTTATTGACTTCCTCCTTAGAAATAATTGCCTTAAATTACTTTCTGCTTCTCCTGTTTTGATTCACAGTTCCAGTCTACCCATATATCCTTTTTTTTGTTTGCATCATGCCTGGTAAAAGCTTTGAAATATTTCTTATAGTCCTTTTTTGTCTTCCTCTATTTATCCCTTTCCATTACCCAGCTTTGCCACCTTTCCTTTCTTCATCTTTGGTTTAAATGTCTTTGCTAGATGTCTTTAACAACTTATCCCACCACTACCCCAGTACTCCTTCCATTACTATGATTCCATCTCAGTATTTGTCTTGGCCTCCACTTGCTTTTGTGATCATACTTTCTTATATCTCTCATTTGTCCACAGCTCCACTTGCATTTCTGCTAATCCCCCTTCCATCCTCACTTTTTCCTCATTGTCCTGTTTTCTCTTACAGCCTTCAGTCTCCATTATTTTCTCAGGATCATAGCCTTAATCCATCCCACCAGTATCTTCCTATTCTGTCCATTTCAAAATGATTGTCCCCCTCAAATATTCAAATCAGCAGCTTAATTGTTCCCTTCATTCCATTCATTAATCACCCATCTCCATCCTATTCATCTTTTTTCCTGTTCTTCTAATCTAATTATTTCTTTCATTGCCACATTACGCAAAAGGCACATATTTTGTATTTCTAACTCCACTCTTTGTATGATGTCCTTCTGTCCTAAGTACTTATCTAGCCTGCTCACCCATATACGACAATTGCTAGAGAATGTATATTCCTTTGTCTGTTGCTTTACCTCCCTCCATCCCCTCAGTGAAATCTTTCTTCATCATCTGTTCATACTTCCTCCATTTAATAATCTTTTTTATGTGAACAGTTGCATTAAAGTTTCCTTCTCATATAGCTGTTTGCTGTGTTTTTATCTGTTCCTATTGTACAAAAACTTGACAAAGCAACCTCTAATTTCCTTATTTGTGATATTTACATTCCCTGTCATCTATCTTGACTCTCGTACCTGGTATAAGATGTTAAAATAAGGTCCCATCTGCTTCACTAGTGATAGCTTAGGTGGATGTAAAAGATCCCAAAGTTAAGGAGACATTTTGCAGTCTCCCATGGCCCTGGCCTTATTTTCCATGGTAGTATGAAGACTGCCACTGGAGCTACCTGAAAAGAGGTCATTAGTTTAGTGAGAGTAATCTGGTCAACAAAGAATAAATAAAAATTAACAAATGTTAAATAAATAAATAAAAATAAAAAGTACTATCACTTGATATGTAATTTATCTTCCTTTTCTGCTTTTCCTGACTATCATTTTTTTCTAAACCCATCTTTTTTTTCCTAAGCCCATGTAGAACCAGATTGACCCCCCCCCCCCCCGTTATCACTATCACTTCTCAGATAATCTCTACTCAGGACCTACTTTTTCTGTCTGTCTTTGGATTGGTTTTCAGTAACATTACTACATCTCCCTTATATATTTCTAATTGTGTATATAACGTTTTTTTTGTATGGGGTTCAAACATTCCCTATATTTTCTGTCATAAAGGTTATTGTTCTCTTCTCATCTGGGAGCTCCTCATTTCCCTCCCTTTCCTCCCAACTGGAAAATAAATGGACAATTCCCCTTCCCTCAGGGACTTACTCCAAACTAAGCAGCACGGCCTTTGGCTGTTGATGACACTTAGACACTTTCTCTCACCCCTTGGTATTTACTGGATCTTCTAACATTATTGAAGAAATGAGCTGGACGCGAGCTGTCATCCTACTTGGTTCTGTCCCTGCAGTTCTCTCTAATTCTTTTTATACCACCCATATTAATTCCCGAGTTACTCTTTAGGAATTCTCCAAACTACTTCTTGCAGTGATTATGTTCTTGTCTGCTCCCTCCTTATTGTTTTTCCTCTTTGTGTGCTTTCCTTCCCTCTTTTCTATTTGTTCAATTATCCTTTTTACATTCAGGGGACTCCATCATTAGATAGCTACCTGGTGGTGTAAACGTTGGCTTGAGATGATTGTCACCACTGAAGTGTCACCCCGACCCCATCTGCAAAATGGGAAAAGGGGTTGAGGACGGACAGATGGATGTACTCTACCACTGCCCTACTTTATAAGGGGTTGAGGATGGACAGACGTATGTACTCTACCACTGCCCTACTTTATAAGGGGTTGAGGATGGACAGATGGATGTACTCTACCATTGTCCTACTTTATAAGGGGTTGAGGATGGACAGATGGATGTACTCTACCATTGTCCTACTTTATAAGGGGTTGAGGATGGACAGATGGATGTATTACCATTGTCCTACTTTATAAGGGGTTGAGGACGGACAGATGGATGTACTCTACCATTGTCCTACTTTATAAGGGGTTGAGGATGGACAGATGGATGTACTCTACCATTGCCCTACTTTATAAGGGGTTGAGGATGGACAGATGGATGTACTCTACCATTGCCCTACTTTATAAGGGGTTGAGGATGGACAGATGATTGTACTCTACCATTGTCCTACTTTATAAGGGGTTGAGGATGGACAGATGGATGTACTCTATCATTGTCCTACTTTATAAGGGGTTGAGGACAGACAGATGGATGTACTCTAGCATTGTCCTACTTTATAAGGGGTTGAGGACGGACAGATGGATGTACTCTACCATTGTCCTACTTTATAAGGGGTTGAGGACGGACAGATGGATGTATTACCATTGTCCTACTTTATAAGGGGTTGAGGACGGACAGATGGATGTATTACCATTGTCCTACTTTATAAGGGGTTGAGGATGGACAGATGGATGTACTCTACCATTGTCCTACTTTATAAGGGGTTGAGGACGGACAGATGGCTGTATTACCATTGTCCTACTTTATAAGGGGTTGAGGACGGACAGATGGCTGTATTACCATTGTCCTACTTTATAAGGGGTTGAGGACGGACAGATGGCTGTATTACCATTGTCCTACGTTCTGTGGTTTTCCACTGTGATGTGTAGTCTTCTCTCCTGCTCTCTTCACATTTTTCTGTTTTAAGGTTAAGACAAAGCATGACCTTTTCATTCATGCTGTAATATGTTACAACACAGCCACAGTACTGGCACTCAGGCATTCATAAATGCATTTAAATATATTTTAGCACAAGAAAAAAAAGTTATGCACACCAATCCTCCCCAGCAAGCTTGACCCCTTGAATACCTTCATTGGAGCTAGATGTGTGGAGAAATTGTTGTGTGATATTATAATTGTTACTTCCGTTAGTATGCATTTTCCCTTCTTTCATGTTACTCTACACAAATGTCTTGTATACAACTCTGTCTTGTCACTACATTCATGCCTCCACTCCTCAGTTTTTGTTTGAATTACAACGTAACCCTCACTGCTCACTTAGAAAGATTCAAGTTCAGTTAATTTATTACTAAAACAGTTAACATATCACAAACCTTTATTTGTTTTTATTTGACCATCTCCACCAAATTTCTAACCCCATTTTTCTTTTCTCGTCATCTTTATTCAGGCCACTGCAGAAAATTACTGAACCTACACACATTGCTAACATACTGGCTGACAGGTTCAGTGCAAACTTCTCCCCCCCCTCCCCCCCAAAAGGAGAGATATCTATTCCAGAGGATTGTAGCCCCCCAAACATCTCCAACGCCCAGGTGAGAACTGCCCTCACTAAGGCAAAAAACACAGCATCCATGGGACCGGATGGTGTCCCCGGCTGTGTGCTTCATGAACTCAACGAGGAATTAAACCCACAGTTAGGACAGCTGTTTAATCTTAGCCTCACCTCAGGATACGCACTCAAGGAGTGGCGCGCACTGTGGTCCCACTTCATAAGGGCGGTGCCTCCACAGACCCTGGAAATTACCACCCCATTAGCTTGACAAGCCTTATCTGCAAAGCCATGGAGAGGATCATAATGGAACTCATAAATAAAGACATAGGGAACTTGCAGACTTTGGATCCAACCCAGTTTGGCTTTGTCAAAGGCAGATCCTGCCTCTTAAACTTGGTTGACTTTTTCGAGATAGTCACCAAGGCCATTGATGAGGGAAAGGCAGTCCATACAGCCTACCTCGACCTGGCAAAGGCCTTCGACACAATACCCCACTCAGGTATCATCGAAAAACTCATCAGCTTGAATGTAAACCCATACATCACAAGATGGGTTGCAAACTGGCTAGCGACAGAACCCACAGGGTCAGAGTTGCTGGAGCCATGTCAGACTCAAAGCCTGTCACAAGTGGTGTCCCACAGGGCTCAGTCCTGGGTCCACTCTTGTTCGGCTTCTACTTTTCTGAAGTACAAGCAAACACAGGAGGGTTATGGCTGACAAAGTTTGCAGATGACTGCAAACTGGGCCATAGTCGAAAACACATCTGACACAGATATCCTCCAGAAGGGCCTCACAGAAACGGATAACTGGTGCCAGAGCCATGGCCTGAAGTTAAACGCCGAAAAATGCATAGTCATACCCTTCGGAAAAACAAGGTTACCCCTAGCTACCATATAGGTGACAATCCACTGAGCACAGAAAAAGTCATCAGGGATCTGGGGACCCAAGTTGACAGTAGTCTTTCGTTTGACACTCATGTTGCTAAAGTAGTTAGGAAAACCTTCTATATCGCCCACCTGATCATGAAGGGATTCACATCTAGATCAAGGGAGGTCATCGCCCCTGTACTCATCACTCATTAGACCTATGATTGAGTACAATGCCCCGCTCGAATGTATCTAACCAGACACCTGATGCAGCTTGAAAGGCCCCAAAAGTTCCTCACCAAAAGGATAAAGGGTCTCAAAAATATGTCTTATGCTGCACGACTGAAAGAACTCCAGCTTTATTCAGTCTCATACCGCTTGCTCAGAGGTGACCTGTGCCTGACATATAAGGCCATGTCAAACCCAGATTTGATGAATATGCTTCACCTCAAAAAATCTAGATCCCTCAGAACCACAAGGGCAGGAGACTTAAACCTTGACACGGTTATAAATAGAACGTGCTGGAGGGACAGATTCATCACCTAGAGACTCCCTATGCTGTGGAACAAAATCCCGGTACATGTGAGGCAGAGCACCTCGCTGGCCTTGTTGAAGAGGAATCTTGACCAATGGATGGGAGATCGCAGATATACCCCAGGGATTACTTCAGTGTCACTGCTTGACAGAGGCACAGAAAAATGATAGGCATAGTTTTTATTCAAACTAAAGGGGTGGCGAAAGCCACATAACTATGGGCTAGGCTTATAAATGCCCTTGGGCAGATAGCCTAGTATGAACCTATGAACCTATGAACCTATGATGGGAATTCCTTTTCCGTCTCAGTCCTATCTAGCTCTTGTTGCACTTTAGAAGTCCGATGCTTCTCATCCAGATCCACCAACCACCCAGTGTTTCTTCTGCCCAAATTCTCCTTGAGACATTCCTTCTCTGCTTCTGCTTGTTCTATTTACTAAACCAGTTTGCTAAGTTCTGAACTTCTTTCAAAATGGCCTGTCTGTCTATGAAGACAGATTCAGTTTCCCTCTGCCTTCTGTGATTTTGTACACACTCCATATCATTTGGATAATATAACCGATTTCCTTGGATTCTTTGTTCTTTGTTGTACTCCGTATTCATTTTCGAGTGGTGCAGTCATAAATCTTTTTTCATTAAATACTCATAAATTGATCACATCTTTCATACATATTTAACTGTGTACAATTTACTGTATACAGGTATTGTATGTATTTCACAAATGCATTTCCAAGACAACCATATTTGGACATGTGGGACAAAGAAGCAAGGTTAAAGCCAAAAGAAAAAATAAAAGATTAATGGTCAAGCAGAGCTACAGGCAAAATGAAGAGAAAGAGGGCCGTCAATTATTCATTTATATTGGTCTTCACAAGAAAAAGGGTAGGAGAGGCAGCCCTGCGGGGTAGGGGAATTAGCTCAGAAGAAATTAGGATATACTGATAATTATCTAGATGTAGTAAAATTATTTATTTATTTATTAGTATGTATTTGTCTTTGTTGACAGGGAAAAGTCTAAGTGGGCAAAAACTCATTTTCAGTGGAGGCCCGAGGAGAAAAGCTTCACATTTAGGTTACGCATGGCATACATTTATAATTGCAAGGTAAAAAAATCTATACATGAGCTTATTTACATGATTTTTAAATATTTTTAAATATATCTTACATGGACATAATATGTTAACACAAAAAATAGAGAAATTAACATAAATGGAATAATTATTGAATAGAGAAATAACATAAGAATTAATTCATTTATAGCCTGATGATTGCAGGGAAAAGACCAGACCAGGATGTTTATGAGTTTAGTAATAATTTACAGAGAGATAAGTTGAATGTAGCTTAAAAATAGTAAGAGGGATATGAAAGGAGAAGTTATGAAAATAAACAGGAAGTCAAATTAACAGGAAGAATTGTGGTTAGTGGTGATGCGTGAGAGATGGAGGGAAAGTAAGAGTTTAGGAAATAAGTGCAGTACGAAGAGGAGTGATAAGGTAGAAAAAGATTAGGAAGCAAAGTGGCTGTAAGAGTTGGAGGGAAGTAATCTGAGTAAAGCTAGCCAGGTGAGCAGAAAGAATAGAGTCATCTTTGGCATAGGTGCTGTTTATACACAGTTTTGAAACTATTTATGTTTACTATCTGTTTTAACTGTGTGGGGATTTCTTTCCAGAGTTTGACACATAAGGAGGGTAGAGAGTCTCCACCAGTGTTGTATGTTTTACTGACACATGCTATATAATGCTAGTATAACATCAACAGATGGGCAGATAATGATAAAAATCTTGAGAGTTCCCTGATAAATAGAAACCCAAAAACTAAAAGTTTATTGCTAGAGTGAAGGTCTCTAGTGAGTGAATAGTACAGTAGAGTAGATTCTTTTGTAATCTTGGGCAATTATCTGGAGAGTACAATAGGTTGTGGCAATGATTAGTTGTGAGTATGTCATTGATTTGGAGCTCATGCCAGTTTAATTGTTTAATGCAAGGCAGTGGTATCTTTTATAAGGTTGGTTGGTTGCAAATTTAGCTATTTTGTAGTAGTAGAGGCTAGTTTTATACATAGTGTTGACATTTGTAAGACTATGGGACAATTGTAATATAGAAGGAAGGAGGTATTTTGCTGCTAAGGTAATCCTTGTTTGAACTGTCAGGTAGTGTTTGGCCCTATAGAAACAGTTGAGTTTTCTTGTTGGAATGAAGTATGTTGTGATCAAATCTAAGGTTGTCATCTATTATGACTGAGTAGTTTAGCTTATATTTTGTGTTATTACTTGAGGTATTATGAAATGTGTGTTTTTGGTTACTGTGTTGTTTTGGAGCAAATAATATATATATATATATATATATATATATATATATATATATATATATTTGGTGTTGAGTAGCATGTTAGAATTTTTTAGCCATATTTCAATGTCAGTGAATGATTTCTGAGTGATTTCCTGTAATTTTATTATGGATGGTGCAGAGCAGATAAGGGTTGAATCATTGGCATATTGTTTGAGAGTGGCAAGTTGGCAAGTGTAGCAGTATGAAGTTTATTTATGAAAATATTAAATGGAAGAGGGCTGAGTATTGACCCCTGAGGAACACCAGCAGAGATTGGTTGAAATGTTAAAATGTTTTGTTGAGATTTAGTTGCCTGGTGATTATTGCATAAATAACTGTGAAACCAAGAGAGGGAGTGGACAATTAAGATCTAGTGCTGAAAGTTCAGAGAGAAGCTTTTGGTGGAACACTGTGTCAAATGCTTGTAAAAGTCAAGGAAAAGTGAAGAAACAAGGTTTCCCTCTTTTATGTATTGGTTTAATATGCTGGTGAAGTTGAGGACGTCAGTAGTTGTACTTTGGTTGGGCCTGAAACCGGGATGGGTTTTGGAAAGGAATTTGTGTTTATTTATATTTTTCATAGGCTGAGAGTCAATACATTTCTCAAGGATTTTAGAGAGGGGTGAGTTTGTCAACTGTGTTGAAGTACCTCCTTTGTGATGTGGTATAATAATGGACTTTTCCCAAATGGATAGGACATAGTCCTCATTTATTAACCAGCTGATTAGAATGGAGACAGGGAAGGCTAGTCCTTATATATCTATTTTTGAGGAACTCAGTGGGAAGGTTATTAGCAGTGGCAGTTGATGCTTTTAACTTGACTAGTAAGGTTTTTATGGTCGATATTGGGATGGGCTGAAAACTAGTAAAAGAAATAACCACACAATGATCCCAAAAGAAAGTTGCTCACCTACTCATAGAACCATCATCTGAGCTAATTGGTAGGTATCTGATATTAGTGGAGGTATCTTAAGATTTGAATGAAGAGACATTAGCATGAATACTTAAATAGTAGGCCAGACATAAACAAGACAGACTCAATAAAACTATGCATCAACTAGTATAACATCAACAGATGGGCAGATAATGATAAAAATCTTGAGAGTTCCCTGATAAATAGAAACCCATAAGATGGGAATTAGCATGTATCTATACTCCAGTGCCCAAACCATATGAATTTGATGTAGTTTTATGGCCTGGCTACTACTAAAATGGTCAGTGGGGGACAGACCAGCATGATACTTCTGACTTTAACAAAGCACTTGATTCAAATCCACATATAAAGCTATTATTTAAGTACCAGGAGGGAAGTTCTCTCTGAAGAGATAGAAGTGTACATTGGGTTACAGTAGAGTAGAGTAGTGGTAGGACCAGTGCTGCATAACATGTTTGAGTCTGAAATTATCACTGGGGTGGAGAAGTTACTCATTTCCATTGCTGATGTCACAAAAGTTGGAGTGCAGGTGCAGGATATACACAGGAACAGGAAAATGACTTTTGGGTATTAATCACTGTAAAGATAAATGAACCAGAAAATGGTCAGAGTGCACTGACCAGGAAGCAAGGGTGCCCGCAGGCAGGTGCAAGGGGGTGCAATTGCACCCACCTGGAATGGGCTGACCGAGAGATTAATTTACTTTTCATTACAAAAAATACATTGTGTTTTGCATTCTGTTTAAATTACAAAGAAAATGTTTTTTGTGTACTTCTTTAAGAACGGTCCTGCTGGTCTGGTCGCATCACTTATGTGTATCCAGACGTCCAGTTCTTCCGATCGCATCATATCTGTGTGTGCAGATGTCCGGTTCTTCCTGTCCACCTGCCAGTGCTATTTGAATTTGCTTCTTTTCCTGTACACCTGACTGCGTTATTTGGAAATCAGAGAATTTACAAGTGGATTACATTTGCTGCACAGACATTACGAAGTAAGTGTATAAGGGAATTGGGAATTTACTATGATTAGCTGCAGAACTTATGATGTAAGGGTGTGTGTGTGTGATTGCTGCACAGACGTTATGAAGTAAGTGGGTGTAAGGAGCACATAGGTTAGTTATGACAAGATATTAAACATTTGTTTCCCTACTGTTTTTCTATAGTAGTTTGAAAAAATGTGGAACAAATACTGTGTGTAGCTTAACAAGTGCAAATAATATAAGTAACTGTAATATGCTACCATCTTGAAGACTATCAAAGCAATGAAAGTAATGTTTATTGATTTATTCATTCATAAATGTATTTTAATTTTATACTAAACTCTATAGTTCGTAACTTGCCCTCTCATTCTGCTAGAAATCACTGCAAACATTTACAAAAGGTAATGTGCTCAGTCTGCTTTATGTGAATGATTTAAGACATCCAGAAAAAAACTGATGTTTCATGTGTTTAGTATGTAAACAGTGTAAAAATGCTGATGACTGTCTAAGGTCACTGAGTCTCAATGAACCTTAGGAAAGGAGACCACAAGTAGCTGGGTGCTTGCACATGGCGTACTGCTGTCTACAATCACTGCTGCATACCACATCTATAGCATTTCACTTGTCATCAGGGATGTGAATACCTCTCTTGATAAACTTTCCTTTGATCACCATGTCACTGTTATGGTTAAAAAATCTTTTTACCTTGCACAACATATCCTTTGTAGTATCCCTTCAATGTGTATAATTATAGTCCTGCTCTATGCTCATTTGTTAGATTCATAATTGAACATAATGTCACCTTCAGAGTGTACCTTCCTAATTAAATAAAACAACTTTAGAGGTGGCAACATTTCCTCACCTTTAGCTTCCCTGATAGACTGAAAGCCCTGTTGCTTAACTCTGTGTCATATAGACTCTTAAGCGATGATCTTTGCTTAGATTTCTGTGCTGTGAATGGCACAGCACTCTTTAAACTTCTTCACCTAAACAGAACCACTGGCAAAGCAAATACCTACTCTGCTTAACTCAAGTTATACTGCCAAATAAATAAATAGCACACACATCCGAAGCAGAGGACTTCCTTGTCAATATTTACACCAGTCTGGATGACTGAATGGGTGAGCAAATTTTTTTACCTGGGATATGTGAGAAACATCTAGATAATAGAGGGCACTGTTAGTCTCCCACCAGATGATATGGATGAGCTTCTCAATGGCCTCCTTGGTTATTTAGTAAAAATGCATTATCCTGTGATCTTATGCTAGATGCGTGCCTTACATTTATTAGCAAAGCCAGACATGCTCTATGTACAACATAGGGTATTACTTTGCACAGAAATTTAGATTTGTTAAAAACTTGTATATTTACTATTGTTTATGGCTATATAATTTGTTAATAAATATTGTTTTTGGAAAGTCTGGATGGCTTAATTATTCATCTGAGCCTGCTTAAATCCTTCATTTCAGAAGGTTGTGGCTTCTTTTTCAATAATGAAAAGTTAGTTGTCTAGAAACATGCACTGTCCAGTACGGAGGGGGTTACATTTGTGGGAAGGATGCAATCTGAAAAACTGGTGTACAATTTTTGACATCATCATTACACCTGTAAGTGCATGTAAAATGATAGCTTTCATTACTACCGTCTGCATTACTGCTGACAATACTAGTTCTTTATCTATCATTACAGGTTACAAAAGTTACAACTAACAATCACCTATTAATGAGAGAACAGTACAACAGTGGACAAGGCTAAATATTATGTTTAAATATTTATTAGCCTTTGATTTACATCTAGTAGCTCAGCCATCCTTAATGGCCAATACATTTTTCAGAAAACTATATACATAGAGCTAGAAGTATACTAAAGTATCAAGAGACGTCTGGGATTTCTCAGTGGAGTAACTGCCATCTTAGACATAAAGAGAGCCAGTCAGAGTCAGTGCCCTTCTCATACTGTTAGTAAAGTTCAATTGAAAAGAAAAGAAAGAAGATGTTTTCTGAACAAGAGAGGACTGTATGCCACTACTATACCTCAGGGTGAGACTTTCAGGTTCGCCCTTATGAATAAAATGCTAACTCCAGAATTAAAAATAACATAGATTTGTGACACCATATTTTAGACTTAATTTGTCTACATTATTTTTAGAATTTGCACACATATAAAATAATTCATTTCCAGACTGTTGCCCTTAGACAAGCAGAATTTGTCTTGTGTAAATTAAATGCTCCAAATCTAACATTTAGCTTTTATTTGTAAAAGTGCTCAAACAAATCCACTCCTCACTTAATTAAATATTCCCTACTGTTAGCCCAAAAGCATTCTTTAAAAGTACTTCAGCAAGTTCGGTCCTTTCCTTGCCCTCTCATTCTGCAGTACCTTAAAGTTGACAACTTAATGATTTTACCAGTTTCCTATAGAGTCCCATTACACTATAGGAAATGACAGATTTGAAATCCAGTAAGGAAGGTAGTTTTAGCAATTTCTGGCATATGAAAGCATCCACTGAAAGAAAAGAAGCACTATAGAAACCAGACAGAATTCATATTCTTCATATGGACTATTTATTCACCAACCATGGAATGGGTTTTAAAATCTAAATATCTGGCATGCTTTTGAAGTCTTCCATTTTTGATAATGCTGCCATAATAATGTTATAACTACATGCAGGAGTGGCCTTCAGTTAACTGGTGCCCTACGCAAAAGGGCGCCAGGGCGCCCCACCACCACACCACCCGGTGCTCCCATCCTGGTCTACCTACACCAAATAAACACTGACAAAAGCACCCCTGCTAGAGCAGTGCTCTAAGAGGCTGCCTAGCTGGCCTATGCCTAAGGCCGGATATGACTACATGTTCGTAAATACCATGATTATATATCAACAACAAATGAAAAAGCTCCTTAATTTGTATGTATATAGGTGAATCCCAGGCTAACTACCCTGAAGGACCATTTTAAGCCCATCCACTAGCCTAAAAGCAGAATCAGGCCTTGTACCTTGCATGTATGAGGTGAAGATCTTAACCATTACTCCACTCTTACTATGGAGAAATTAATCCATTCTTGCTATCAGGTGCACAGTAGTGTCTTCATATGTAAAATTGGGTTATCCATGTGTGGTTAATTAATGTTACCTGTTTGGTAGAAAAACAAGCTTGTACTACTAGTTAATTAAATAATTTACTCAATTAGTATCACTAAAACAATTGAATATTTTTCCTTATCTATACAGATAACTTGAGTGCTGTGGTGGTGCTGCTGTAGCATTGTCGCCTCACAGCAAGATGCTGTCCCGTTCGATTCTCAGCTAGAGCGTCTTCTGTGTGGAGACATGTGTGAATGAGCATACCTTCGTTGACGGTTGTGCATCAGGGCTGGCAAACTCAGCACATAAAAAATCTACTGCCAATCATTAGCGGACCGGAGTTCCGCTGTGGCAAACCCTAACCGGGAAAAGCCGAAAGACACAAACAATCTATACAGATAACTTGAGTAAAAAATAAATATCTTAACTTACATTGAGTTACAGTAAATCATAATCACATCACTCTGTTTAGCTTCAGTATATTTCCATATTTTCTTTATTGCCTCAATATTTAAAAGATATACACTGACGAAATGCAGAAAATCTGTAAGGAAATATCCCATACCATTACTACTGAACCAAATAACATGATAAAATGCAAAGAAAATTGGCAGCAAACTTCATAAGTGGCCAGTAAGTACTTACAGCATGAATTCTATATGAGCTTGCCAGAATGAAAGTGCTGTAATAAAATCAGAAACCTATGTAAATAAAAAAAATCAGATTAGGTTCCTATGGTAGGACCTTGCCAACTCTGATAAGATTATAAACAATGCATTTGCATGAAGAAACTTTTCTGATGAAATTATTAAGTAAAGCGTTGTGATTTTATAACAGCCAATATGAAAAATGTACCACAGTATGCTGTATATAATGTTGATCTCAACAAGTATATCAATGTGGTCTAGTGGATTAAGGTAATAAACTTAAAAGAGCTGTATCCTGAGTTGGATTCTTCCTGCCACTGTACATACATATATACATACATACATACATACATACATATACATACATATACATGCATACATACATATACATACATACATACATACATACATACATACATACATCATACATACATAGGAATGTTTCAAGCACGGGCATTAAAGCCCTTCTAGCTTGCCAATATGCCAAAACACTTGTTCCCATAATAAATGTCCAGACTGTTCTTAAAAATATCTAAACTAGTACTTGCTTTAATGTAATTTGGTAGTCTGTTCCAAGCATCAGCTACTTTTTCAGAGAACCAATTAGTGCACTTCTCATTCATATAGAATCTTCTACATAGGTTATCTGACGATTCTCTAGTACTTTTTGATAACCCCAAACATTCCCAGAGGTAGTTGTCTCTAAATGCCCTATATACCTGAATAAGATCTCCTCTTAAATATCTGTAAGAGACACTGTACAAGTTCAGATATTTCAGTCTTTCATAATAACTTAAATTTTCACATCCATGGATGGCCTTAGTATATTTCCGCTGTACTCTTTCCAGTTTATTCATGCTTGTTTTCCTATAGGGTTTCCATATTGTTATTCCATACTCAATGTTTGGGTCTAATGTACCTAACAAACAATGCCTTCATTATGTTTGATTTCCTAGACTTTATAAATCTTTTTATACAACCTATAGTTCTATAACTATCATTAGCCAATTGGTTGATATGATAAGAAAAACTCATAGCTGAATCGACCCATATACCCAGGTCCTTAAATGAGTCTACAGTTTCAATCACTGTGCACTGTATTAAATATTCACCTTTCAGTTTATGTCTCCCAAATCTCATATGCTTAGTTTTTGATGTATTTATCAACATATTATTCTCCTGTGCCCAAATGGTCAATTTAGTCAAATTATTTTGTAGACATGCCTTATCTGTAATACTTGTAATCAGTTTACCCAATTTCAGGTTGTCAGCATATAGACTGTAGAACATCTCAGATGAAAAAGTAGGGTCTGAAAGATACAATCTAAACAAGTAATGGTCTAGTACAGAGCCCTGTGGGACACCTTGACTGTAACCAAGGATTTCATCTGTACAGTTGGTGTGTGATACTTGCCATGCCCTATTTGTAAGCCATGCAGCTATCCATCTTATCAACAGTACATCAATACCTAGTTGTACTAATTTATTGATCAGTGTTTTCTGCATGACC
Organism: Protopterus annectens; assembly: GCF_019279795.1. Classification (NCBI taxonomy): domain Eukaryota; kingdom Metazoa; phylum Chordata; order Ceratodontiformes; family Protopteridae; genus Protopterus; species Protopterus annectens. The sequence goes on from NC_056733.1 coordinate 1,281,605,188, forward strand.
CTGTCAAATGCTGAAGTTAATCTATATAAATCACATCACAGCACAATTTTTCATTCATAGCTGTTATTATATTGTTATAGAACATCATGTTACAGGTGGTAATAGATCTATTTTCAACATATGCATGCTGATATATGGTTAAAGTCCCAACCTATCCAGGTCTGACAATAACTTATCCAATATTACCTTCTCCATTATTTTTCCACAACATGAAAGTAGACTTAAAGGTCTATATGATCCTAGGTTTGTCCTACTCCCCTTTCCCTTAAAGACAGGTTTAATAAGTGCATGTCTCCTATCTTGAGGAATCTTCCCATATTTATATGACCTAGTGAATAATCGATATAATGGTAGTGTAATTCTTGCTTAAGTGTTCTCAGGTCATTGTTACTTATTCCATCTCCTCCCTGCACTTTGTTTTGATTCAGTTTGCACAGTTCTTTTTCAATATAATCTAATTTGATTCCAGTATCTGGGGTTACCTGGATGTTACTAGGACAACTTACCACTCCTTTTGTGGAGCCAAACTGTTTTGCATAAGATTTTATAAATATATCTATAATCTGTTGTGTCTGAGAATAAATTTTAGAATCTGCACACAGTTTATCAATTTGTGTATCTTTACTCCTTCCACATCTTATCTGTCTATAAAAAGGTTTTCTATTATGCTCAATATCTTTATATAAATTTTCTTCAAATTTTTCTTGATCTTGTCTAGCACTATGCTTAATCTGTTTGTCCAGCTTGCTTATTTCAGTTTTCAAAGTTGTAGTTCGACCTCTCTTCCATTTCTTATATTTTTTGTCTCTCACCTTAATCAGGTATCTTGTTCTTATGGAAATATACCCCCCTGATGTTGCATGCCTAGATCCTGATGTTAAACATTTTTTTGACTTTTTGCACTCAAACAATTTCTCTTTAAAAACTTTCCACATTCCATCTGCAGTTTTTCCACTGAACACCTCACTCCAGTTAGTTTTTTATAGCAACTGTTTTGCTTCCCTATAATCTGTAATTAACCTTCTGTGTATTGGCTTAGATTTTAGTGTGGCAGAATTATCTAACAACAAATTAACCTTAATAACCCCATGATTACTGCACATCAATGGTGGTAAAACTTGACTTGAAGTTACAGTAATTTCTTTGGGAACACAAACAATATTTAGTATATTCTGTCCCCTGGTAGGTTTTTTTACAATCTGAAGCATCTGTTGTTCCTGAATATACTCAGTGAATAATTTCTTTACTAACTTTGTTAAATCAATATTATTCCAGTCTGTTTCTGGTAAATTTAAATCCCCAGCTAATATTATTCTTCCCTCCTGTGTTTCATGTAAGAAATGTATGAATTCCTCTAGGTCATCTGCACTTGAATTTGGTGGTCTGTACACTCCATCAATTGTTATATGTTCCAGGGTTGTCTTTATTGTCACAGTTACACAGTCTGTAGTATTGGTGTTATCATTGAACATGTAATAATCACAAGTCTCATAGCTATCTTTAATCCCTATCATAACACCTCCACCTGATTTTTTGTTAGAATGTCTGTTACAGTAAAAACATTTATACCCTGACAGAACTGGTTTCCAGTCATTGTTCTTTAACCATATTTCACAAACTATAACAGCATCAATCTTGTGGGAACATAGCAAATTATCTAATAAAGAACTTTATTATTAATGCTCCTAGCATTAACAACCATCAGAGATGCATCAAATGTTGCTATCTGTGAACTGTTACATTTTTGACCTGGCAAAAATCCTGTGTAGTGATTGTCAAAAATTACAAAATATCTGCTGCAGAAATTCTCTTCCCTGATCTAGACAAATGCATACCATCCTGTCTGAACACGTGTGCCCAAAAGAAGGCTTGGATGCCCTACACATTTCCATTTTTTTTAATCAGGACATTTTTTCCATGTAGGTGTTTATCCAAAAAATCTTTTCATTCACAGTGACCTGACTATCCTTTCTATAGGTGATTTGTGAAAAACATGTCCTTACACCAGTACAAGCTGTCCTGTCTAGGAGGGCCGTCAGTTCCCGACTAACAGTCAGAGAATCTTTGTTGGTAAAATCATTTGTACCAACATGAATAAAAACAGATCCATACTTCCTTACATTAAGGCATTCCAAGGCTTGTTTCACATCTTCTATTTTTGCTCCTGGCAAGCACAACACTACTCAATGTTCATTATCATCTCTTCCAATATAAGTATCAGTTCCTCTAATAACTGAATCTCCAATTACAAGAATACCTTTGCTGACCATCTCTGAAGAATCTTCAGTTTCTAATACAGTCATTTCTGCTCTATCTGTATATCTGCTGCATCATTCTAAGCAAGTCATGCTAACAAAATGGTACTCCTAGGTCCATCATGAAAGGAGGCATGCACAACTAGTGTGTGTCTCTCCATTTAACAAAGTATAGACACTTCTGTAAATTATACTGTGCATTTAGTATGTTAGCTGCCTTATGGTGTGTGTGTATGTGTGTGTGTGTGTGTGTGTGTGTGTGTGTGTGTGTGTGTGTGTGTGTGTGTGTGTGTGTGTGTGTCTAAGTAAAAGGGGGTAGGAGTGTGTGTTACAGGGGGGTCATACCCCGCAATTATCCAGATTTTTGCCCCATATTCCTCCTAAAAAGGATTGAAGTTGCTAAATAACAGACATTTCAGTTTTAGATGTCACATCCTTTAGAAAAATGTATACTAACACAAACCCTGTTGTTCTACCACTTTTCTAAGTTCATGAGAGCAATATTTATAATTTGTCCCTATTTATTTTAGGCTCTGTCCACATTTCTTGCACTAAGAGGTTGGTGTGTATGTGTGTGTGTGTGTGTGTGTGTGTGTGTGTGTGTGTGTGTGTGTGTGTGTGTGTGTGTGTGTGTGTGTGAGAGAGAGAGAGAGAGACAGTGAAATATCCTAATTAAGGTTAGCAGAAGAAATTTAGTTTCAAGTGCATTTTCAAGGAATTGTGAGCTTCAAGGGAAGAGAAGTTTACGGCTGCTCGTCTGCTTAAAATTTGCAACTGTTTTGTTTAGCAAACAATATCACTGTTGTGGTATAGAATCTTAAATCAGTGTTAGTAGCACAGTAGATAGCATGCTTGCATCTTGATGTAGAAGGCTGTAGGTTCTACTCTCACAGCATGTAGGTTTGTATTTTAAGGGGGTAGGGTGCTGCAGTCCTGAGACTGTCCTCCTTTGGATGGGATGCCTACTAACTATGAACCTGTTTTTCAGCTTGCCATCCATTCTCTATTGCAATATACCAGCTTAACATTTTTTTAATGTAACAGACAATTTATTCTTTGAGGGAAGCAGGCACTGAATTTGCAGGTGAAACACCGAAATATACAGTTGTTTTCTAACAACAACCTCATCATTATTTTCAGATAACTTTAATGCGGAATTATTCAGATGACTTTTACTTCTGCAGAGATTGTGTATATTGACTGATTTTGGTGGATTGTAATGACAGAAGTCTAAGTGGCCTTTTATAGTTGAAATGTTCTGAACTGGGCAGTTTGTCATTATTGGTTTGTATGTTTTGTTTCATTGCTTACTGGAAAATGTTCAAAACTATAAATTTAAAACACTCTAACAAGTGGTGCTGTATTATACAAGGGAAATAATTCAATTATATATTATAATTAATACAATCAGGAAGGTGAATCAAAGAACTTTTGTGTGGCCCTAAAAATGTGTGCAAGGGGCCTATGCTTTGAAACCAGCCCAAAGGTAAACTTAACCTACCACTGGTCAGATGTGTTCTTTTGTTTTGAATGTGGGTTTCAATGCTGTTTCAGTGAATGTGAGTTTCAAAGGTAGAGAAGCTTTAATGCTGTCTGTTGTCATTGTAAGACTATTGCTTTGTTTAGCAAATGTCCATCAGTGTTTGTGCTATAAAATTTAAAATAAAAGTTGTAAATTAAGTCCAAATGTCTGTAATCATTGACATTGTAAAAGTAAAGCATAAAACAGTTTGCTCACTGAGAGTTTTGAACAGTATTTGTGGCAACTGGGGAGAAATAGCCAAGTAATGGGACACTGGAATGACTGTAAGGGGAGCTGAGTGGGGGGGTCTAGGTTTGCACCCCCTTGCAAAAAATCCTCCGGGCTCCCTTGCCAGGAAGGGATTATTGAAGTGAAAAGGAAGTGGGAAGGAAGCTACACGTACATTCTCAATGTGTAAGTTTTCATTGCAAAAACATATAGGAGCATTTCCCCTTTAAACATGCTCAAGGTAAAGTAAAAATGTAAGTGGTAATATCTCAGTTTGCATATTAACTGACAGAAATGAACTCTCATCTTCCCCTGACATCCACAAATAAGTACAGCAATCTTTGTTTAAATTGCTTTTGTTCTTCTGATTATGTCACCTGTGCATCTTATAAAAAAGAGAGAACACAGTAAACATGAATTTTAAAATTTCACAAGTCAAAAAATGGAAGTTATTGTATAATAAAACCAAACTATAATGTATGTTGTTCACCTCCTTAACTGCATTTCTTTTTTTAAAAATTCCCCTGGCTTTAGAGATGATTTCATGTCATTGACCTGAAAATAATACATATTCTCTTTACTCACTTGCAACCCCAGAGGCAAAATTCAGTATCAGCTGGAGTTCAATGAATAAATCTGCATTTGATGAATCAGTGAACATAAGAAGTAAGCTGGATTATCAACTGCTGCTGGGACTTTTTATAAAAAGATACACTAAGCACAGCCACTTGATTCTGCTAATGAATGCATGAATTTATGTATGCTCAATTTTATTTGACATAATGCTTGACAAGTCAGAATGCTTATATTGAAATGAAGTAATTATGATAGTGGAAAACTGCAGCACTGTCAGACTGAGAATTATGAAGAATCTGGAAATATTGAAGTACAATTTAGAAACATGTATTTACTTTACATATTGTTACACTGTTGGCACGCTGTACAAGCTATGCCACAACAAGTTATTAAATAAAATGCTGCTGGCAGCTAAGCTTCTATTTTATTTCTTTACTGGGGAGCCGTAAGATTTATGCAAAACATTATGTAATCCTTCGTATGCATTTAACATTTGATGGTAATAGTACTACTAAAGCAACATCAGTACAAGGATTTTAAAGATAATCCAGTTTATATGGTTTTCAGTGGCATTAATGATGAAGTGATAGAATAAGAAATATCTGATAAAATGTGTTTACAATGCTAAGTAACCAGAATTCATGGTCCCACTCTGAAAAACACAATTAACATCTTAATGTATGAAATGCTAAAAATACAAATGTTGTTAAACAATAATAATAATATATAAGACGCTTTTGATAGTGATGAAAATAGACAGTCATGTGTGTGACTGCAGACATCAGGCATAACTGATATTAACAGAGAAGGAAGAATAGGACAGTTTAGAACATGAAGAACATTTAGAACATTTAGTTCATGGAGTTAGGGATGCATCCTGGAAGAACTTCTACAAAGGATTGCATATGCGTGTCCAAAGGAAGGAATTCCAGAACTCATAATTCTGAACACTGCAGTGCAAATACATGGAGTAATTATTCATACACCTGAGCTTCAGTGGCTGAGTATTAAATACAATCAAATAGAGCATGTAGGGAACAAAGCCCCCTACATGAGGAGTCAGGAGGTGAAGGCTCTCATACAAAACAGTTCTCAAAAATGTACTTTCAACACAGTCTGAACACATGGGAGTCATTGTGGTGCTCAGAATTCTCATTTTCTGATTCATTTCTAATGCAATATTCTATCCAGAGAATTATAACCCCCATATTATTTAACATTAATAGAATCATTCATACCAGGTGCCATGTAGTTCTTTCTCCATTATGAATCCCATGTACCCAATAAGGTAACACTGCTAAATATGCAGCAAACGTCAGATAAGAATAGTGACACATCCCTGGTGCTTTAGTAGCAGAGGCTAACAGTGATACAGGAATTCTGCTGTGCAATTAGAATAATCTGTGTTCAACACATGCAACAGATGGTTCTGCATGCCCTGTTATAGTATGATAACAACTGCTAAAACAAGACAGACAGCAAAAAAAAAAAACTGAAGTAAGAGATGTGCGTTCTGTAATGCCTGCTTGTCAGCAGAATGTGTGCTTTATGTATGTAATGATAGGCACTGTATACCTTTCAAATTGTAATATACCTTTCAAATTTTAATATACTAAACACTTAACATGTTGAGCTAATTGTGCAACTTATAGCTGAATGCTCATGTGAATGTTTATTACAGTAACACTGCTCAGTTTCTCACACTATAATTTGAACAGTGCAGAAAAAAAAGTTATTACATATATGCAGGAGCTTAAATGAATGCACCCCTTGTCATGTGCATCCTGTATAAGCTTGATATTTATAGTATTGCATGTAAGATGCATTCATCAAAAGACATGCTCTAACATACATTATAGTGGCATAGCCAAAGTGACATATTCCAACATATAGTATAATAGCATAGCCAAAGTGTCATGTTCCAATATACAGTATAATGGCATAGCCAAAGTGACATGTTCCAACATACAGTATAATGGCATAGCCAAAGTGACATGTTACAACATACAGTATAATGGCATAGCCAAAGTGACATGCTCCAACATACAGTATAATGGCATACCCAAAGTGCTATATAAGCAGGACCTCTTGCAGTAATGCTTGTCATATCAACATTAATTACTGTGGTGTGTATAAGGTTTGTCTGATCTATGTACTGACTATAGTAGGTTGTCAGCATGATAATTGCACCATCACTGATGTATATAATTTTGTTGCACTTTCTTAATGCTTCTCTTTGTTCAACCATAAAGCAGGAGGTAGGTATAGAATAAGGCTTAAATCCACATTATAAGAGTAAGAATCCATCATGCTATGAGAATACATGCATTGCTAGCAATAAAATCAGTCCAGAAAATTTGAAGTTTTGTTTGTCTTTCAGCTTTTCTCGGTTAGGGGTCACCACAGCGGAACTCCGGTCTGCTAATGATTGGCAGTAGATTTTCATGAATGCCGAGGTGCCAGCTCGACGTTCAACCTTCAACGAAGGCACGTCCATTTACGCATGTCTTTCGAACACCCACCCAACTGCGGGGAGGACATGCCGACTCCACACAGAAGGCACTCCCTGCACTCCAGCCAAGAATCGAATGAGAGAACCTCTTGCTGTGAGGCAACGACACTACTGCTGCACAACCGCGGATCCCAAAAATCTGAAGTAATGGCTCAAAACCCAGCTTTGTTGAAGAACCTTGTGCTAAGCACCTTCATCCAAAAGTAATGGAGTTCATCAGAGCATGAGTGCAACCCTCCTCTACAATGAAATATATATAAAATCTTCCCAATCCAAACAGCTCAAAAAATTATACAATAAAAAAATCACATGATAAAGGATCTCATAAACATTCATAAATATTCATAAAATATTGTAATTGTAGTGGGAGGTATGAAGCCTTCTTTACATAACAAATGAACATTCATAACTATACAAAATCCTATTATTAAAAAATATCATGCAGAATGTATAAAATAAAAAATCACAATACAATGTTAATACCTTCTGTATGTTTAAGTATGTTTTCAAAATGTATCAAATGCTCTAAAAATCTAAACACATTTAAAAACATTTAATTCTTCTGAAATTTTATAGATTAATTTAAAAACATAATAATAAATAATAATTTGGCAGCATTACCCTTTTAAACAATGCTAATTGATAAGCTGTTATTTAACCCTGGATGTACTGTAATGTTTTGCCTCACCTGTCATACTAACTCGTTATATTTCAAATGGCTTTTTCATCTTCCACACTTTGGATCCTTTAAAACTCTATCAATCATGCCAAATTTAAATTTTATCCCCTTTTGTGGTTTGCAAACATGGATATGTTTATACACTGCTTTCTTAGTGTTGCATTTAGTCATACCATATAAGTGTTCATAAATCCTCTTTTTCAAGGGGTGTTCAGTCTTTCCAATGTAAAAACTTGACAGTCTTGACAGACTGCAATATAAACTACCTCTGATGTGCAGTAGTCTGCCTAAGTTAGCATGGTCAAATTTCTGCCTTGGTATAATATTGGAATCTTATCACACACCAAAATATATTTACAATAATGATATATTCCACATTTAATGATGCTTACCCTACCACCTTTTTACCCTATCCAGTCCTTTGGTTTTATTTTTGTCAGGTTTATTTTTCAGGTTAGAACCTGTCTTATAAATACACTTTAGACAGATATCCACATAATCCATCACTGTGGGATCAACTTTTACAATGTTCCAGTTTTTTAATAATAATCTCCTTATATACTCCAGAACTAGAACTGTATTGTATAATCATTGCTTTCTGATAATCATATTGGGTATTCGTTGTGAATCCAAGTCACTTACTGAGAACAACAAAAAAATAAGAAATATGGTTATGCAAAAGCTACACCTGTAACCTGTTAAAAATATTGACCTTCAAAATATGTAAAGTTGTTGTTAAGAACTATATCCATCAATGGAGCATATCTATTCATTTTATCTTGAGGGAATTTAATTTTATCCTTAAGGAAATCTGAAACCAATCTAGACCAACACTGAGTGGGATAACAGTAAAAATGTATTTTACATCAATGTTTAGAGATTTTAAAAACAACAAACAAAAACCACAAAAAAAAAAAAAACACAAAAAAGGCAGCGAATAAACTGGAAGCTAAAAAACAACAAAGATATTTTATTATGTTAGCGCTTTCAGAAGGGTTAATACCTTTCCTTCATCAGACAACTCCACAAACTAATTAACCTTCCTTTTATAACATCTCTATAATTGTCAAGTGACGTCAATTACAATCAATTAAAAAGAATACAAAACACTTGATAAAGCTGGTAACTTAAACTCTACTTTCATCAAGTCTTACAACAAAATAAATTAAACCCATAAAAACAAGTATAAACATATTAACCAAGATACACATACTCCCAAATTTGAGCCAGATAAAAAAAATATAAATTAATAAGTAAATAGATAAATGATATTTACAGATAATAGCAAACTCAAGACATATGTAAATGTGACAAAAATATATATGTATACACATATACATGAAAAAAAATACATGCATTATATATATATATATATATATATATATATATATATATATATATATATATATATATATATATACCTATATACACACATATATATATATATATATATATATATATATATATATATATATATATATATATATATATATATATATATATATACACACGTATACACACATATGTATATAGGATACGTGTGTATATTTGAAATATAAAATATAAAAAATAAAATACAAACTGTATAAAAAATGTATATGTATATATTATTTATTTATTATTTATATTATATTTTGGTTTGTTCTTAGATATTTTAAGCTGTCAATATTATCTACTTATTTGCATTTAGTTAAAAAAATGCCATGAATCTTTACATAAGGGAGCAGTTTGCAGAAGCCCTATTTTCAAGTAATAATCTAAAATTTTTAAAATAGGATATATTTTAGAAGTGCCAGCATCCACAGTAAATTTTAATGGAGGATTTTTAAAATTTTTATAAATTTTGGCACTCCAAAAATTGTTTATTTTATATGCGTTGTAATTTGTTTGTCACTTTAACATCATTATACTTAATATGTTTTAAGTACATGTGCATTTTTATTGGATGTAAATGTCATGTGACAATGTTGGACACATACACAAAAGGAGGGTTAGAACTAGAACTATAAATGGATGCAGTATAGTTTGATATATACTTTTATTTTAAGCACTTTCATCCCAAGTAGACATAGGACATCAGAAACATCAGCATCCATTTATTGTGTCAACAATTGAGTTAAGTGGTGAAAAGTGTACTGTTTATGTTAATTGATCCTTTCTTATGCAATCTGCTAAAGTGTTATACAATGCAATTGATAGAATGATGAAATTGTGGTTTAAATGTATTTATACTCCTTTTATATTGAAGAGAATTTATAAGATTTTACTTGTTAAATTACATAATCATTTAAAGCGTTTTAAAGTATTGTCAGTGTGTATATTTATAATGTTATACCAGTTTTGTATTCCTGTTTTGTCTTGTCTTTTGTGAAAATTGGTTACTCAAAATTGCAAGTCTGTGTTTATAATTTTTAGAGAAATCAGAATAAATTTATATATAAAATTATAATCAGTTGGAGTGTTTGTAACAGTTTCCCAAACATTAAGTTTACATGCTAAAAATATATTTATTATGCATAGCCTATTTAAGATGACAATCTGTTGGTTCGTATGTACTTACAATTTATAATGTGTTCATCACCTTCTTTATAAAGTCTCCTTAAATTAACCAGATTTCTGTAATAACTGTGAATCTCTGACATTCAGAAACCCTACAACAGCATTTGCAGATAGCCCTTCTTTGTTTACTGTTTGTGCATAATTAGCCCTGATGAGCATTAACAAAGGATCTGTTCAGGCAAGTGTCTGTGACAAGTAGCTCATTAAATAGTTTTGCTGTGGCCACAACAGGAAGTGCAAAAACAGCATTTGGGTGCATGGTGCAGCTGTAATGCTCCATCATCAAGCATGAGCCCCAATGCTGCTTGACATGATCTGACATTGAAAATAATAGAAAGATTGCACATACATGAATGACCAAATGCATGCACAGCATCACCAGAGTCTGACCACTTTACCTGTACTACAGCAAAAGGTCATGAATAACACACTCAGCTGTAATGCTGATGTATCTGCATGGAACCCCTATGTGACATGAACCCATCACTTTCATTGCTTAAGGTACTTAACAGGATGAGCTACGGCAGCAGCCAGGTAAAGTCCTTCTGGGAAACATGCCGCAGTCATATGTCTCACTCTTACAAAATAAAAAATAAGCACATATAACCCAGAGCTGATTTGAACCCACAACCTTCATTACTTACGTAAGTTAAGGCAATTAATTTACTGGCCGAGCTACAGCAGCAGTTGAGCAAAGCCTTTCATGGTGAAACATACAGTAGTTGCATGTCCCACACTTACAGAAGGAAAGAATAAGAAATCCAACTCCTAAGGGCACTGCCTTTGGAATCTAAATTCATTATAAACAGATATAGCTAGCAGTGTAATACCTAGCAAAGAGAACCTGATGGCAGTGCAAATTTGTAATTTGTGTCAACTGCTGCTCAGTGGTATTCACATCATGTGTGAAGCCCGTGCCTGCCAAGGCCAATATAAATAGTGCATGATAGCAGTTGTACATAATAGTTGGAAGTATGAAACAGGCAGCCTAACCCATTGCCATATGAGGAGCAATACCCCAATGCTTGGCAGTTGTTTTTGGGTAATGACAATGCTCCTTTTAACACACTTTGCTTTGTGCAGTCTTTAGGAGTCTGATATGGACACGTGTGTGGTATATTCATTTGTTTTTTGAGCAGATTAAATGTTGGAAATAGGAGTATAGGAAGGAGATAAAAAAGACAAGCAAGCAGATAGTACAACAGAAGGTGAGCAACTAAGGAATGAGCAGGATGGACGTGGATAAGATGGAGTAAATATTTTTTGAAAGACAGGTGAAACTCCTGGTACAGCCAGCTCTCATGGGCATGTGTGTGTACAGGAAGAATGCTGTAACATAGGTGATGTATACCCTGGATCTGTCAGTGCATTGAGCTGCAGTATTGCAATTACTACATGGGCTTTGTTTCAGCAGCCCCATTGCATCAGCCACACACAAGCATACACTCACACACACACACACACACACACACACACACACACACACACACACACACACGAGCACATACACGCGCACACACGAGCACACACACACACACACACACACACACACACACACACACACACACACGCACACGCACACGCACACATACACTTGCACTGACATTGTCACTTCACAAAGACTACATAAATTCCTCTCAAAACTGACAGGACACACAACAGCACATTTTGCTTTCATATTCCTCAGCATTTCCACATTTGTACATGAACAATGTCCACTCTTGTGCTCCCTTCCCCACCTGTATAAATGATAATAACTCTGCTCTGCTCTTCTTGGGTTGCATATGTCTAATACACAGTGTGGTCAGCCTATGCATGGCAGTGCATAGCTTTGTGTTGGTGCTGTATACATAACTTTTACTGCAGAGTATCTACCTTACTCTAGTCTCCTACTTTCTGAAGGTATGTGCAAGTCACTGCCTCATTGCTAGTGCCACAGCATACTGCACTCACCTCTGTCTGTCATGATCATCCCTGCTGCTGCATCCTCCACTGACACCTCAGCTTCCACTGTCTGGTGTTCTGGGCACTGTTGCCCTTGTATTTTCTCACCCTATGTAACTACTTCATAAGTATGATATTGTATAACACTGCACACACTGGCACCACCACAGAAATCCAGGCAGTAGAAGCATGCCTTTAGCAGTCCAAACACTCATTCAGTGATGTTTCTTGTTTGTGAGTGGGTACAGATGTGCTCCTTGTCAGTTTGATTTTGTGAATTTCTTACATGTATCATAAGCCAGGTTTCAAGGACATATCCAGTATGACCAACAAGATGCCTTTGGGAAAAGTCACTCCTCAAAGAACATTGGTAGAGGTCACACGCGGGTCATGTGTGGGAGTCACGATAACTGCCTAGGTGGCCTGTACAGTCATTGTAGATGACACGCTTTGCAATACAGACCACTTGGCATATCCTTTGTGGTTCATGCACCTCCTTTCCAGTTCACCAGGTATGACCTTTATTGTCTATGACCCCCAATACCTCAGGGGAATATGCTATAGCATAAATGTCCTGCACTTTCTCCTCTGGGGTACATGGGAAGCACAAATGTCCCCCATATGATGATGCATGGTATGTAGTATTCCCAAGGCAGATGCCTGAGATACCCTAACTGTTTCCCCAGTACATTGCTGAAATGTCACTGTAGCTAATATACATAAAATCACACATACCTTGGTAATCACTGCAAATAAAGCAAACACATGTTCACTATTTCTTCAGTGGTATCCCTATCACACTATAGTGGTACACAATGTTGGTGTCACGGAGTTCATGAAATGTTAGTGTGGTCAGATGACATGGCATCTCCCCAGTAGTGATTGTACACTAACAGTCATGACACCAGCAGCAGTAAGTGTGTCTTGCATATACATTTACTATTGTGACAGCAACTCCTAACATTCTTTAGTGATATACTTAAACTGAACACATTCAGCCAAGGTCAAACTTGCTGTGGGTGCAGCCCCATTGCAAGACATTTATAAGTTTATGAAGACAGATCTCGATGCTTTGCCAGAGATGGCCTGCATCTGTCAACCCTGGGGTTCCAGATACTGGCCAAGTCTCTTGCCATCCCTATAGTATCTTTTTAGGTGGTGTTCCAAAGACCAAATTACCACCGTAACAGCTACAAACAAATGCAATTTGAGGGTCATGCTGCTCAATGCTAGAAGTCTAAATCTCAAAATGCACTCACTCGAAGTACTCCTTAAAATGTAGAAAATCGACATTTGTGCTGTAACAGAGACCTGGTCCAAGGCAGCAGAAAGCACCCCTGCACAACCAGGCTACAACTCATTCCACACCTTTCGGCTCCAGAACTTGGACCGAAGCTCCAAAGGTGGTGGTGCCTCCATATTCATAAAGGATGTGCACACCTCCAGACTGGTAGCCCAACATAACACATATGAGATACTTCAGGTGCAGCTAACATTGGGTAAGACATCGATTCAGGTCGTAGCCTGCCATAGGTCCCCAGCCATGTCCCAAGATTCACACTCCACATTCCTAAGCACCCTGGAGAATATTAGGGTCCAACCTAACACTCTCATACTGGGTGACTTCAATTAACCCTCCATTAACTGGGAAAACTACTCATGTACCAATACACTTGCCCAACGCTTTCTGGAATTCATTAATTCCAAAGCCCTGGACCAACTCATTCTTACCCCTAGAGGTAGCAACATCCTTGACCTGGTCATTACTAACATGGGCGACTGTTGCTCCACACCAATAGTCAACTCCTCCCTGATTCGATCCGATCACAATCTAATCACCTTGGAAATCCACATCCCTCCCACCCCCTGCAACAAAGGTAAACACCATGAAAAACTTCTCCAAAGCTAACTTTGGGCTCCTAAAAACAGATGTGACTAACTTCATGGCACCCATGCAAATGGAGAATAGTTGCATGACTGCCATATCATACACCAATGCACTGTACAAACACGTAAACAAACGTATGGATCTCGCCATACCCAATAGAACTATGATGTTCGCCTCAAAAAAAAGGAAGCCAATCTGGTGGCCCTCTGCCATAAACAAACTCTACAACAGAAGGAAGAAACTGATATGGAATAAGGTGAAGTCTCAACACTGGAAAGACTCCCTTATAAGCCTCTGCAAAAGGTTGAGATCCCTCATCAAATCCTCTAAAGCTAGCTATGAAAACAGAATTGCAGCAGGTAGTAAAGACAGCCACAAGGCCTTCTATAGTTATGTAAAGAATCTCATGGCAATACCCAAATTTGCTCTGAGCTACTGCATAATGGTATCTCCTATACTGAGCCAACAGATTTTGTAAATATACTGGTGAACAGATTCAGTGCTAACTTTACCCCTCCCCTCAAAGGACCAATCACAATACCAGTAGATTGCCAGGCACACAGTATTACTGCTGCACAGGTTAAAACAGCACTGTCCAAGGTCAAGAATACAGCTTCTATGGGACCTGACAGTATCCCTGGCTGTGTTCTACATGAACTACAGAGTGAACTGCCACCTCACCTGTGTGCCCTGTTCAATCACAGCCTCATCTCAGGCTTTGTCCCCACCGAATGGCGCACTGCTACAGTCGTCCCTCTCCACAAAGGATGAGCGAATACAGACCCCGGGAACTATCGCCCCATTAGCCTGAAGAGTCTGATATGTAAAGCTATGGAATGCATCATCATGGACTTAATAAACAAGGATATAGGGAATCTCCAAACTCTGGATCCCACACAGTTTGGTTTTGTAAAGGGTAGATCATGCCTACTCAACTTGGTTGACTTCTTTGAGTCAGTCACCAGAGCTGTGGATGAAGGTAAGGTGGTTCATACAGCCTACCTTGATCTGGCCAAGGCCTCTGATACCATTCCCCACTCAGGAATCATAGAAAAACTTGCTAAGCTAGGCATCAACCCCTGTATCACTAGGTGGGTTGTAAACTGGCTCACAGATAGCACCCACAGTGTGAAAGTAGCTGACTCCAAGTCAGACTTTCAACCAGTCACGAGTGGAGTCCCACAGGGTTCGGTCCTGGGTCATCTCCTGTTTGGTGGCTACTTCTCTGAAGTCCAGGCCAACACAAAGGGACTCTGGCTGACAAAGTTTGCAGATGATTGCAAGTTGGGAGCTATTATTTACTCCTCAAGTGATGCTGACATCCTACAGAAAGGCCTCAATGAGACCAACGACTGTTGTCAGAACCATGGCCTTAAGCTCAATACCAAAAAGTGTGTCTTCATCCCTTTTGGGAAAAACTCAGTTCCCATGAACTACCACATCGATGATAGTCCACTGAACACAGAGGGCGTTATAAGAGATCTGGGAACCTCTCTTTTGACCACCACATTGCCACTGTGGTCAGAAAGTCCTTCTATGTGGCACATCTCATTACTAAGGGTTTTACATCCAGGAAGAAAGAGGTCATTGTCTCCCTCTACTCTTCCCTCATTAGGCCAATCATCGAGTACAATGCCCCATTTGACATGTACCTCACTAGACACCTGCAACAATTGGAGAGGCCACAAAAGTACCTCACAAAGAGGATCCTAGGCCTTAAACACTTGTCCTATATGGACAGACTCAAAAAATTCCAACTATTCTCTGTCTCATATCGCCTACTTAGAGGCGATCTCTGCTTGACTTACAAAGCCATGTCTGACCATCTCTGTTAGAAATGCTACATCTAAAGAAATCACAATTCCTCCACACTTCATACTCCAGAGACCTCAACCTCACTACCACAATCAACAGAACATGATGGAGGGACAGGTTCATAACTCAGAGACTGCCCATGCCATGGAACAGGCTTCCCATACATGTCAAGCAAAGCACCTCACTGGCCCTCTTCAAGAGAAATCTTGATGAGTGGATGGGAAATATAAAATTCACCCCAGGGATCACTCCAGTGGCTCTACTCAACAGAGGCACTAGGAACTATGGTTGGGTGGCACGATGCCAGGGTAATCATATGGGCTAGACTTGTAAAGGCTCCAGGGCCATTAGCCTAGTATACACCTATGAACCTATGAATTACTCCTCCATCTTCTTTTGCCTCAAACAGCAAAAACAAAAACCTCTTACTTCTCCTTAAGAGCTCTGCTCAAACAGTTCATAATGTGTAACAGCAAACAAAAAGAGCAGGGTCCACACTAACTGCAAATTAAAGACTAGGATTTTAAATCATCTTTCTTCTATCAGGCTAAAGGATTCACATAATGCATTATACTAGTATATAACACTTTTTCATGATCATTCTTTTTATTTTTTGGTGTTATATCTTGTAAGAATGAACAAAAGATGGGGAGATGTAGTGAACATACCTGAATGTACTGAAGTACACTGGATCATAGAGCTAGCAGCAGACAGCCTGCCAGGACTAAATAGCTCTATTCCTTTAAAACCTGCACTAAAAAAGAGGTGGGTTAAACAGTGTATGTGATTGGTTGATTTATATTTGATTGATGAGCCCTTAATGAGCCTTTGCTGTTATTTAAAGTTGTTTTTTTATGTATGGTTTTATGCAGTTTACTGAAGAAGGGAATCTACTCGAAAGCGCTCTCATCTGTTTATAATAAAATTACTGGATTACATTGACCTGTGTGAACCCTGCTCTTTTTGTTTGCTTTTATCTTGTTTTGCCTCATTAACACATTCCAAGAGGCACATTTTAATAATATTGTCTATTACCATGTCCTTATATAGCCATCAGTATACATTGCACCCAACTATGCTGCTTGGTATGGCACCACACGGAGCTTGTGTTTCTGAATTGTACACGCTCTGTACATGGCCAGACATCAACCAACTTTGCTTAGTACTATGCAGAACAGTTTTTGATATTACATTGAGCTGATTAATTAAAGACTCTTTTTCCATATACTATCCAAATACATACTGATACTGGCTGGCTACAAGGCTCACAGTTATTTCTGTTGTGGTATTATTGTGGCATTTAAACATATTATTAAGTATAGTTAGTAACTGTCACTTTTGTGTTAGGACACGAATAAACGAATCTTCGTGGGTTCTGTTCAAACAGCTTTATTACATACAAGCACATTACTATTGTTGACTATTGACTCTAACTTAAGTAACTTATATACAATCAATGACTATGATCATGCATGCTTACTCCTTAACTGCTTCTACAAAATGGCACTAAGGTTATGCACATGTGCGGGTTATATATCTGCACATACAGCCTCGCATGCTTCTTAAAGATACAAGCACACACACTTTACACTCTGATATACAGTAATAATTAACTGATGGACCATATTTATAATGAAGGCAATTTGTACTGCTTTTGACATTAAAAGGATTTCCTTTTGCTTGAAAATATTCAGTTTTACTGTATTCTGGGTCTTCATTCATTCATTCAGTATGCTGTATTTTATAAATTTTGTTAAGTAAGTTGTACTACTGTTTGTTTCCACAACTAATGCATGATTTTGTTTCTATACAAATATGTATATTTTTTATATGTTTGTATGTAACTCTTGCTTTATGCATAGCTCAGGTTTGAAAATGGTTTACAACAGGCCACGAATATGTTATCAAACTTTAAATTAATGGATAACTTTTCAGATCACTTCCAGTGAAGTAATGCATTCTCAGGATTTTGTCCAGCTGCAACTAAATAAATATTCTATTGATCTAGTTATGTTTTGTCACTTTTGACTCAGAATTATACAGTATAACCCGTACTATTGTGAAAGTGATGTAGCAAAGCAAATAGCAAACACTATGCTAAACCAATGGCAGTGTATCAGATATACATTTCAGTTGTTAAGATTTTCTATGACATTTCACTTAAAGATCAGGGATCAGATCAGTTATTTCACATGTTACATCTCAACAGAGTATCACTGGCTACAAAACGAAAATGTCTGTAGATAAGATGCACCCTCAGATATTGGCTATGAAAGCAATTTAAATTAATAGGCATCATGTTAAAACAAAAATGATAATAGAAGTTTCAGTTGTATGACTTAACATACGTATGTGATGCAGCTATAGATAGAGTACCTAACCATGAACACTGACAATAATGCATTAATAACAGCTGATTGAGTGTCCTATTTATTCTGTATACAAATTACTCAGGAGTAATTTAAAGACTTTTAAAATGCTGTAAATGGCACAGTGATTAGACATACCTTTCTTATTACACCATTATTCTACAGTCTTCCTTATTAACCTTGACTGAAGTCCATAATGCACTAATTAATTGAATGGCTCTCCATGGGGCAGCATGAAGTACAAGTGTGTTGAGACTTGGGCAGATGTTTTGTCACTAGTAATATTGCCAGGTGTGGAATTACAACTGTCTCATCACTATCCAGGGAGAATATAATTCATTTATATTACCAGAACAGGTGGATCAATGTTCTTGGCCATATATATTTCTCAATGCATAACTCTCATCACTTCAAATACAGTGAAAAAGAAGTGTATAGCTCCAACTGATTATACAGCATAAATGTTAACATACAGCCAGTGAAATAAAGACTTCTCCTGCAAGAATGATTATTTTTTCCCTAAATGCATATCCTGTCAGAGAGGGAACAGCATGTACAATGCACCAATAATTAATAACAATGCTATTATGATTTGATTTTAGAAGCTATTACACATAATTAGTGTTGCACTGTGGCCAATTAAAATGTAACTCCTGATACCGTATTAGTTTGATTTATACATTCCTATGTTACAGTCATAATGTTAATGCAGCCATGAATTTCAAACTGAAGTCAACATTTCTGATCCAATTTTCATTTATGATACAATGTTTGTAATACAATATGTTGGATTAATTGATGTTTTTTTAAGTAATTTTTCCATAGTAAGAAAGCAATTAAGACAGACCTACAATCCCAATACGGCCGTATTAGAGATTATTTATATGGCGGCTGATTTAGATATCCTTTACTTAATCAGAACTATTGATTTCTGTTACAGAAAGTTACAGAAAGTAATATCATCTGTCTGATGCTTGCTTCCTAAATTGTTGTTATTATAATGTGTGCTCACAATGCATCCATTATAGTTATTGCTATTCTGCCTCATCGTTTTAGTTTATGTCAAGATTTCCTGAAACAGTGGAAGAACACACCCAACCCCATCAAGACAATCACCATGGCTACACATAATTTGGTGAGGAAACCCCATCACAAGAATTATATTCCTGTTTTACCTTTAGGCGAAACATTCCTAGGAGCCTTCAGCAGGAAGTACTATGTGATGTGTTCTGTACTAAGAATGCTACAAAAGGCATACTCCACACTTATTTTAATAAAATTCAGGAGATAGCTAGATAGATAGATAGATAGATAGATAGATAGATAGATAGATAGATAGATAGATAGATAGATAGCCATTCATTTATCAGTTTTAGTCACTCTTAACTTATTTTATGCCACTCATTCATCTTGACTTTAAAATATTCTGCTTGCCTTAACATGAGATCTAGACTTCAGTAAGGGTAGTATGGAGTTGAATACAGCCACTTTCCTATTGAGTGCACCCTGAAAAGAGTATAAAATTGCAAAGAATAATGAAGGGGATCTGCATTATCCTGACCAATGCTGTGAATTTATTCTCAACAGATAGAGTAATTAAAGGGGATTAAAATGTTAGTAAAATAATGTGGTATAGCCTGAGCTTAAGCTTGCATTAACAAAAAGAAAAAGTAAAAAGTAAAAGGGAACTGCTATTCTGTTACTTTTTTGGAGGAATTTATGAAAGAAGACCAGCTAGTACCTTAATGTGCAGATGGTTACATTGTATTGGGTATGATTGCAATAACTCTCAATGAGACCAACTCCAGGCTATGTAGTGCACTATTTGGACAAATTATGTTTGAGCAGATCAGAGGAGGTTAGACTGGGAAGAGATAGACTGATCCTGGAAATTGCAGACCCATAAGTCTCACTAGTCTGTTATGCAAAGCCATGGAAAGAATTATCATGGAAGTGATCAATAATTATATAGTAAACCTCCAGGCACTGGACCCAAACCAGTTTGGTTTCATCAAGGACAGGTTATGCCTACTCAACCTGGTGGACTTCTTTGGGAATGTCACCAAAGCAATGGTTTAGGGCAAAATAGTTCATGCTGCCTACTTTGAACTGGCCAAGGCATTTGATACAATACCCCAATTGGTCATTTTTGACAAACTCAAGAAGTTAGGTACAAACCCACATGTTACCCAATGGATAGCCAACTGGCTCACGGCCAGGACTCAGGAAGTTAAAATTGAGGGGGTCCACCTCTACAAAAATACCAGTCACAAGTGGGGCCCCTCAGGGATCAGTCCTGACACCACTCCTTTTTGGCAGTTGCTTTTCTAAAGCTAAGGCCAATGTCAGTGCTCTCTGGCTGACTGAATTTGCACATGATTTCATATTAGGAACTGTCACTGAGTTCCACACCAACACAATGTTCCCCAGTAAGGGCTGACACATATACTCACCTAGTGTCAAAGCCATGGACTAAAACTAAATGCCAAGAAATACATAATAGTATTCTTCGGGAAGTCATCCACCCTTGGTAACTATCATATTGGCAACATACCCCTTAGAGTTGATTCAGTAGTCAGGGACTTGGGGGCACACAATGACAGTAATCTAGCCTTTAGCTATCATGTGTCTACAGTAGTGAGGAAATAATTCTACATTGCAGAACTTATAAACAAAGTTATGGCATCTAGGGCCAAGGAAGTCATTGTTCCACTGCATTTGGGATTCATCAGACCTATCAATGAGTACAATGCCCCCTTTGGTATGTACCTAATAAGGCATATACAATAACTGAAGCATCCACAGAGGTTCCTCACTAAAAGGAAACAGAGCATAAGAAAAATTCCTATACAGATCGCCTCAAGGTCCTATCCCTGTATTCTGTCTCCTACAGGCTGTCAAGGTGAGATCTATGCTTGGCATACAGGGCATTGTCAGACCCCACTCTGATGGACCTCCTGCATATCAGCAAAACAAACAGCACCAGAATTATCCATTCTAAAGACTTAAACCTTGCCTGTGATATAAACAGGAGCTGCTGGAGAGGCAGGTATGTTTCCCAGAGACTACACCATCTCTGGAACAGGATCCACATCCATGTGAAGCAGAGTTCCTCCCTAACCCAATTCAAGTGTAACGTGGACAGTTGGAAACAGAACAGGAAAGTCATCCCTGGTTTACCACCTATGTCTCTAATGGACACAGGCAACCTGCAAATAGTTCATCTCCCAAGCCCCTGCTTGCAAATGTTTCAACTCCCAAGTTCCTGCTTACACATATCAAGGGTAGCAGAACGTATCAGGATTTGGGATTCATCACTAGGCTTAAAAAGGCCCTTGTGATCATTAGCCTAGTAAACACCTAGGAACCTATGAACTGGAAAAGTAATTTACAACGGAACAATGGAAGGACATATATATGGCTCCTATATATGCAACACAGTCCGTAAGGTTTTGGATTTTTGCTTGAAAGTATTTGCATGGGGTATTTTATATTCCCAAGCAGACTTCAAAGAATTCTTTTCTCTGGTAGATAGTAGATGTTGGCAGTGTGATGGAGAAGAAAGAGTTAAATGAGAACATGTTTTTGGAAATATAATTAGTTAGCAGATTCTAAAATTTCCCTACAAAGTAATCCATTAGAAATAGTATCTGAATTACCTAGCTGTAGTAAGGCTTTATTAAGTTTAATTCTGCTAGCTGACAAAAAAAGCAATTACTATAAAATGAAAATAAAAAATCTAAATCTTAAGTATTTGAAGTATTGAATACTGTAAAATAGATAAAAGACCTCTAAACAGGATCATTAGAAAGGGGATGGAGAAATTACATAGGAATTAATGGAATTTATGGGAACAAGGCCTACAAAATAATGCTCAGGAGAAGGAATGAGGTTTAAGGGAAGAAGTGAATTGAGCAATTTATGTAAAGTTGGACTGAATGTCAATTGTTATGAAGAAAGAAATGTGTAATGCATAATGATTGTAAATGGAAAAATGTTATTCTGATCTGTTTTCTTTTCTATTATGGTTACATCTTAAGTGATAATTTGATAAATCCATTAGTGCTTCTCTTCCAACTAAGGTTCAGGAAAGTCAGTTCTACTACTTTAAAGAGTAGAATGAGGGAAAGGAAGATTGGGACAATGTGTACCAAGAGAGACAATGATGGCCACAATGTGAACCAAGAGAGACAATGATGGCCACAATGTGTACCAAGAGAGACAATGATGGCCACAATGTGTACCAAGAGAGACAATGATGGCCAGAATGTGTACCAAGAGAGACAATGATGGCCACAATGTGAACCAAGAGAGACAATGATGGCCACAATGTGTACCAAGGAAGACAATGATGGCCATAATGTGTACCAAGGGAGACAATGATGGCCACAATGTGTACCAAGAGAGACAATGATGGCCACAATGTGTACCAAGAGAGACAATGATGGCCTGGCTTTATGGCATAAAGACATATAGCCTTTACTATGACCCAGAAGATTAGAGCTTAGTTGAGGGGTGGTGGTGACATGACAGTGGAAAGGACCAGCCAAAATTGTCATGTTGAATTAATTCTTCTCTTGAAGGATGTCTGGGGCACAATCCTGTGAAGTGAATTTACCTGCTTCTTTCTGAAGCATTTGGGAAAAGGAGCCATCATTTCAAGAAATCAAGGAAAGTCTGGATTATCAGTGAAACTAGTCAAGTAAGGGCACATAAGACAGGGCACAGAAAGGTTTAAGAATAAAGCTTAAGTTATGCAATTAGCTATTAGCATGACAGGAGACATCCTCTAGAAACCTGACAAAAAAAAAAAAAAAAAAACAGATGAAACTAAAAAATGCAATGCCATTAGCACAGTGAAGGCAATGTCCCAAAATGAAAAATCAGATGATAATTTAGGTTAAACCAGCTAATGTCAACCAGTAAGTGGAAGAAGTATAATAATCAGGGATAGAGAGAGACAAATCAGCAACAAAAATTACTATTTGCATAACTCAGATGAGGAGAAATCAGGGAAAATTAATGGAGTGGTAAATTGAGTGACAGAAATGATAGCAATAACTGTTTTATATCAGAAAAGAGAAAGTTCTGAAGGGGGAGATAATATGCTGGTTGTTAAGTACAGTGAATTTACTTCAATAATTCAGCAACACAGCAATTGTCAGTGCCCTCCATACTAAAAGGTAGAAGAAATTGTAATACAGCATGCTTAGAAGAAATCTGTCCTGTGCCTGAAATGCAAAAATGTGAATGAAAAGAGAATATCTGAAAGAAGGTAGAGCTGCATGGAATGCTGACTGCCAATGGCTTTCCATATTATGTGAGCATTTGACTTGGTATGAGTGGCACAGATACAATGGTAGAAAATTGTAAATATTGGCACAAATATGACAGATCAGTTCATACTGAAGAAATTATTGTTCTTAAGAGAAATGGCAACAAAAGGTGGACAGAAGAAGATAATTCATTCACATGCTGTATGCAAATGATGAAAAGGAAAATTGTATTAGCTAAAAAGGGGAAAAAGGGATAAGTAAATATCAACACATTAAATGTTAACACTGCCAGAACAGCAGTAAACACTGTATAGAAAGGGGAAAATATGCATCATCTTTTTAGGGAAGATGAAGAAGAAGAAATGCGAACGGGCACTTATGGTTACCAAAGTGGATGGAAATTAGATAGAAAATGAAAGGAAATGCTGATGTACTGGGCAGCTACTTCAGCTAATTTTTTGTAGGAAAAGATGTAATGGAAGATGTTTATATCCATACAGTAAAAGTTTTTGAAAGGTGTGATGATCCAAGATCATTCATAAAGGAAAGAATACTGGTGATTTTAAAACTAAAATATGAGTAAATGGTTATTTCAGAACTGAAATATGAGCACAAAAGTGGGGCTTGATGCATAACTCTTGGAATGTTCCTAATTTTAATTCAATTTTTTTCTCTCATAACTTTTAATTTTAATTATTTATTAATTTATTTGAGAAAAGGTAGTGGACTACAGCCAGTAAATTCTTCACCGCAGTTACCAGCTTTTTTACATCAGAAAAGGCATGCTGATTCATACCCTGGTTTTTATATCACTTTTTTTAAGTTAATAGTACTACCGTTTAGAAATGATTCTCATATGGGACATTTTCCCTAATTATTCTTTTCTTGGTGCCCAATTCTGGAGCTAAAAAGTTGAGAGCTATGGCTTGATAAGATGTAACCTATAATTTCAAGTGAACTAAAAGAAAATTTGTAAAACTGATTGCATATTATATAAACAAATCCATGGTACATGAGTTGTTGTCAGTAAAGAATGTTAAGTGGGAAGGACTATTATAAGCTGACTCTACAATATCTGGATGGCAATGAAGGCAGAACATTTTATAAGCCATTTACACCAACTTCTGAAGTAGGAAAACTGCTAGAATCCTTCGTGAAGCTAAGGTTCTGTTTGTTCTGCATGTCTTCATAGCAACAATTTTAACTACACAAACTGACAGAATCCCTTGACTGTACTGGTTACTGTCTTTTGTGTACTGGGAAAGTCCTACTGGGTACAAGTTCCATTTTCAGTGGAGGCCCAGAGAGAAAAGCTCCTCATAAAATACATAGTTACAATGAACAACAATAAAAATGAAACATTTTAGGCTATACTTTGCAGGTAGTATTGAGGCAAATAGTAGAGGCATACACCTTTGAAGTTATTTTATTTTACATAAGTCAAAGACATGTTAACATGTAATGGATGGAGATACAAAAACACTGATAATGCACATAGGTTTAGTATATGTATATTAACATTATGATGTTACTAGAGTGTGAACAGAAAACAGAGGAAGAGGAAGGGTATACGCATTAATAATCCAGAAAAATATAAGTAGAAAACGTTCTGGTAGTAGAAAGGTTAATATAACAGTAGATAGGTAAAATGATGAGTTGGGTAAGGAAGGGGTTTTACAGGTGAGGATTACACATATAGGGTAGTTGGAGGAGCAGTAGTGGAAATGAAAGAGAAAGAGACTAGAATAAGAAAGGTGAAAAGTCAGGGTGATTGATAGATTTCCAATGGAAGAGAAAGGGTGGGATTAGTTAGGATGGGAGCATGAACATAGTCATGAGGAAGTTAGTACTATTTTTAAGTTATGTTGGAAATGTGTGGTAATGTTGTCTTGTACTGGGGTGAGTGGGATGGAGTTCCAGTTCTTAGCAACATAGGTTGAGTAAAGTGAGTTACCTGTACTGTTATGAGACTTGGTCCTGGTCCGGAGATATTTATTCTGAGCTAAAATTCTTACAAGGAAAATATCATTTGAGTATGTTTTGCAGTGATGGGCAGGTGTCGGGTTTGTGTATTATTTTGTGGGCACTAAGCAGTTGAGAGTAGGTAGAGTAATTAGCTAGTTCGTGCCAGTGTAAGTGCTTCAGTGCTAGGCATTGGTATGAGCAGTTTGGTAAGTTGGGTGAAAAGTTAGCTATTTTATTGTAGCGATCTTCTTCTACATTAGCTTTTAAGATGGAGTGAAGGTTAGTCAGGATGTGTGCTGTATAGAGAAGTGAAGGGAGACGATAAGAGGTTGCTAAAGATTTCCTACAGTAGTTCATGAGAAAGGGTTTGTTTCTGTAGAGGAAGCCCAACTTTTGGTGCGTTTTCCTTGATGACATCAGTGATATGTTGATCACATTTTAAGTCATCGTCAAAATTTCTTTTTTTACCTTTTTTAGCATATAGAAGTAGCTTGTAGTCATCCAGCCAGGCCTCAACTGATGAAAAGGAGCCCTAGTTCGTCTTGAGAAATAGCAATAGACTTGGTGCAGAGCATTTCACTTGTTAGTAAAAGTGATGCACTAGGGTGGGACTGTCCATATAACATATACATATTTTAATAATGCTTTTGAAATAATGACACAAAAAGATTACTGTGGAACTGGCCACATGACGTTTAATGTATGAGCCTGAAGATAGGTAGCCAAGTGGATCAGGAGATAATTAAATGAAAGGAGAGAAAGTATCAATGAAAGGGACATGCGCACCCAACAAAGCAATAGCTAAAATGGTCACTGTGGTCATCCATGGGGTTTTATTTTTAAGACCTAGTGAATTAATTCTAGGTATGAATTTACCACATCCAATAATTTTTGAAACAATTCTGGTTTCGCCAAAAAAATAGGAAAGTTGACCAGCAATGTTTTGAGGTAATTGCACTCCCCTCGGACATCCTTAACTTGATATACTCATAGTCTAGGTTGCTCATCCATGAGTAAAAAAAAATAAAGTACCACTGAGAGTGAAACATCATTTTGATGATTTATCAGCTATGATGAGTTTTCACCAGATAACTTATTAAGTTTCAACTGGGAGTAAAATCATCCCGTTTGTACAAGCAGAGTTACAAGGGATCTCAGTAAACTAGCTGACTGCGTTAAGAAATGTCAACTAATGTTCAGTGTTGGAAAGTAGAAAATGTTATAGCTAGAGACCTAGAAACCCATAGCTAAGAAATGAATAGAGTTGAAAACCTGTTAGACCTTAAGCAAGTAAAAGCTCTTAAGAGACTTAGACAGTAAAGAAATTAACAATGAGACCCTGACTAAGAAGGCTGCAGTGAAAACCAGTACATATATGTGTGTGTGTGTGTGTGTGTGTGTGTGTGTGTGTGTGTGTGTGTGTGTGTGTGTGTGTGTGTGTGTGTGTGTGTGTGTGTGTGTGTGTGTGTGTGTGTGTGTGTGTGTGTGTGTGTGTGTGTGTGTGTGCATGCACGTTTATGTATATTTATGTATACAAGTTCCATTTGTTTGGTTAACTGCCTGAAACTTCAGACATTCACGTGTGTGAATTTCAGAATGTTGAACCAGCTGTTATGCTAGTTTACAGTATTTTTCAGGATAGGGATTTTGCTCCTTTCCCAATATAATATACAGATACATAGATAGATGGCTCTATGACACTAGATCAAAAAACAATTTCATCAAACGGCATTTAAACCAAAAATGCCATTGATAGAAATTGGTTTTATATATATACCAACTCTGAGATCACACTACAGTGAGGTAAGGGTTCATTTTCTGATCTTCACTGTACCGTGATCTCACAAAACCGATTTCTGTCAACAGCATTTTTGGTGTAAAAGCTGTTTGATGAAATCAGTTTTCGATCCAGTGTCATAGACCCTCAATAGATAACAGACATAGACAAAGAGAGAGGGAGAGCTGTGTGTGTGTGTGTGTGTGTGTGTGTGTGTGTGTGTGTGTGTGTGTGTGTGTGTGTGTGTGTGTGTGTGTGTGTGTGTGTGTGTGTGTGTGTGCACGCGTGTGTGTGTGTGTCTGCACGCGCACGTGTGTGCACACGTGCGTGTGTGTCTGTGTATATTTCTATAGAATATATATATATATATATGTGTGTGTGTGTGTGTGTGTGTGTGTGTGTGTGTGTGTGTGTGTGTGTGTGTGTGTGTGTGTGTGTGTGTGTGTGCAGGATATATATGTGTCTACTATGGTTGATTGAAAACTCACTTTACTGAAAATGAAATTACTAGGACCACTTCACTGAAAGCTCACTTCACTGAAAACTCATTTCTTTGAAACTCATTTCGTTGAAAGTTATAAATGGCCTTTCCCCCACTGTAGTGCGACCCTGGAGTTAGTTTATAAAGTAAGGGGGGGTGTGGGGGACTAAACATTTTAAACTACACAGTGATACTTACAAGTGCAATAAATAACTGTTTTCAAAAGAGAATATATAACCGAGATATTCGGGGGGCTTCACCCCCCACCCCCCCTTACTTTATATACTAACTCCAGGTTCGCACTACAGTGGGGAAAAGGCCATTTATAACTTTCAACTAAATGAGTTTCAGTCAAGTGAGTTTTCAGTGAAGTGGCCCTAGTAATTTCATTTTCAATCAAGTGAGTTTCAACCGTAGTAGACCTATATATATATATATATATATATATATATATATATATATATATTTATATATATATATATATAGATATAGATATAGATATATAGATATTATATGAGTACGTGTGTGCGTGTGTGCGCGTGTGTGCATGTGTGTGTGTGTGTGTGTGTGTGTGTGTGTGTGTGTGTGTGTGTGTGTGTGTGTGTGTGTTTGATTGTCTGTAGAAGGATAGACTAGCCTTTGACTATCACATGTCTACAGTAGTGAGGAAATCATCCTATGTTGTGCAATTTGCAAACAAAGGTATAGCATCTAGGTCTAAGGAAGCTATTGTTTTACAGTATTTGGCATTCATCAGACCTTACTTACTTATCATTTTTTGACCAGGAAAGTCCGACTAGAACAGAGCCTATTTTCAGCAGAGGCCCAGGGAGAAACACTCCAGATGCATGTCTTTGGACTGTGGGAGGAAACCAGAGTACCCAGAGGAAACCCACGTGAATGCAGGGAGAACATGCAAACTCCGCACAGAAGACACCCCAGCCGAGAATTAATGTGGAGAACCTCTTGCTGTGAGGCGACAAAGTTAACCGCTGCACCACTGCGCCACCCAGACCTGTAGCTGACTACACTGCACCTTTTGGTATGTACCTAACCAGGCATAACCAACAGTTGGAGCATCCACAGGGATTCCTCACTAAATGAATACAGGGCATAAGAAACATGTCCCATGTCTACCGCCTCAAGGCCCTATCCATATATTTTGTCTCCTACAAGCTGTTGAGGGGAGATCCATGCCTGGCATACAATACATTCTCAGCCCCACTCTGATGGACCTCCTCCATATCTACAAAAGAAACATCGGAATTACGCATTTTAAAGACTTAAACCTTGCCTGTGATTATAAGTAGGACCTGCTGGAGAGACAGAAATGTATCCCAGAGACTACTCCATCTATGGAACAGGTGCCCCATCTATGTGTAGCAGAGTTCCTCCCTAAGCTAGTTCAAGTTTAACTTGGACAATTGGAAGGGAAAACAGAAATTCATTCCTGGTTTAACATGTGTGTCTCTAATGGAGACAAGCAGAGTGTAGATGTTTCATCTCCCAAACACCTGTTACACTTATCAAAGGTATCAGATCTTGTTAGAGATTTGGCATGCATGACTAAGCTTAAAAAGGTCCTTGTTGTCATTAGTCTAGTAAACACCAATGCACCTATGACCTATATATATATAGACAGAGTGAGAGAGAGAGAGAGAGAGAGAGAAAAAGAGAGAGAGAGAGACAGAGAGAACGAGCAAGGGAGAGAGAGAGAGTCATTTAATTTTAATCTATATAAACATATACATAGCCTCGTGTAAGTGTACATGCGTATGTTTGTATACATACACACACACACACACACACACACACACACACACACACACACACACACACACACACACACACACACACACACACACACACACACACACACACACACACACACACACACACACACACACACACTATATATATATATATATATATATATATAGGTGAATGCATGCATATAAAGACTGGAGAAACTATATATATATATATATATATATATATATATATATATATTTGCATTCATCACACATATACACACACACACACACACACACACAAATATATATATATATATATATATATATTTATTCATATACATAAAATGTATATTTATCTACATATACACATACACACATATACACACATGCACACAAATACATTCACACTTAAAAATGCAAACATATAAGAAAAAAGATACTCAATATGTAAATCCATTCAGGCTGACACTTCAAAAGCCTGGTAAATCAAAAAATTCATGTTCATCTGTTTAGCATGCTTTACTGTAACACAGACATTTAGACCATAATCCAAATTTCAAAAACAGCAACTGATTATAAACACCTGATAAAAGACCAGCTGCAGAAACTCCAAATGGTCATGGCTAACCATCCGTTGGGTAATAAACCTTTAATGCTTATCTTTGTCTTGGGCATGCTTGCTAGGTGGTGCAAATGGCAAGCCTCACATCCTCCCAGTGACACTATTCCTGTGCTAGACCATGCATAACAGCAGACAGCTCAGTACATTAGCAACCAAGCAAACAGTGAAGCTGCTAATGCCGGCCTTCCACTAGATTTTGGGTTTATGATAGAATTATGCTATGAATGTTAGCCACACTGCAAAATGATGTTGGATACATAGGAGGGAATCTATTACAACTTGAAATATGTTTAGCAAGTGACTATCTTACCAAGTAAATAAAACTGTTCAAATTAGTAAAGTAGAAGAGAAGCCTTAGGGGGGAAACGTCTGCTTCAACTTATGAAACAAACTGCAACAATGACAGATGTAGTGAAAAAGAGCAGTGGCCTCATCATTTTTCCTAGTATCCCAAACTTCTTGTCAGACCCATGTTTCTCATCTAATCCAACATTTTGGACATTATTCAACACATTTTGTATGAAATGGAAAAACATCCATGCACACTAGTGGTAAAAATATTATAGTGCAGACTTTTAATAGCAGCCGGTTTAGTCACATATAGTAAAATGGAGAGAAGCTTTTAGGGAAAAACAAAAGCACAGGGCAAGCATCCCATTTTACATTTGGTTGTAATATGATAACATTTTGAAACTATTACTGAATAAACCATGGTCACACTCTAGCTAATGACAGGTATTAAATGACAATACAAATTGCATATAGTTGACACAGGCTCTTTCCTTTTAATAAAAAAATCTACTATCCACAATACAAACAAAGTTCTGTTTAATGGGAAGAATAAAATGGATCCTTACCTCAAAAGCATCCCTCATTTAAACTAATGGCACACCATAACAACTCCAGTTTGTTAAGTCCACATCGGGTATAGTTTTTAGCATAGGAACATCAACATCGATAGCCCTTCTGCATACACAGTTAACAATTTGCCTAAATGCACTATGGAAAAGTGACTGTAACACCACTTCCTCACCCAAACAACCTACTACCTCCTCCCCACCTTACAAGAATAATCACTGCAGAGTGTAGCTCAAAGTTTTATATCGCTTAGTACTGTAACACAAGCCACATCTCTAATATTTGGCAGATACTATGTAAAGTAGAGGATGGTGCAGTGGTCTAGTAGTTAGTGTTGTCACCTCACAGCAAGCGGTTGGCCAGTTTGCCTCTCAGTTGGGGTGCCTTCTTTGTGGAGTCTGGATGTCCTCCCTGCATTTGTGTGGGTTCCCCTCTGGTGGTCTGTTTTCCTCCCACATTCCAAAGACATGCAGTAGGTGGATTGGACACTCTAAACTGGCCCTGCGTGTGAGTGTGTGGTTCACTCTCTGAGGAGGGTTGGGCATTGGGCTAAAAACCTGATCTCATAAAACCCATACTTGCTACAGAAATGACTGCTGAAAGGTGCTCGTTGCTCGATGTGCTGAATGCACTGGAGCAAATTTTTTGTCCTTTCACAGTGCTAATTATTCCATTAATTACATAAATTCTCCATACTGTACAAATACCCACTGATTTCTCAAGTCTTTGTAAACCATCTGTGACTTGTACGAAGAATACAAACCAGCCACACTTCCAGCAGTCTCAATGTGACTGACAGAACACTGACCTTCTCTCAGCTCATCCACTTGCACTACTCTAGCACTCTGCACTTTAAAATGAAATCATGCTACAGATGTGATACTTACCAAGATCAACCAACAGAAAAACAGTCCCACCATATATCAATACTATTCATATATTTCAAACACTTTCACATCACTTTACAACCCTAATCATCCAAGCAAAATGATTTCTACATCACAATGTCCCTTTTTACTATCTTGATCTAGTAACTGTCAACATTTGACTGTCAATATTTTGCATCTCCCCAAACTAGTGTCAGCATTCAAACATCCACATTTTAAGTGCTACCATATCTATCTATCTATCTATCTATCTATCTATCTATCTATCTATCTATCTATCTATCTATCTATATATCTATATGTCTACACATATCTATACCAATGTAGATATGGGACTACTTAATATTGTCAGTGCTATAGTTGGTCAACATCTATTAAGTTGACAAAATTTGATCAGCTAAACAGATGGCTGATGTGTGTGAGATCACACAGTATTCGGGATAGGGGGATATGCCCTTTCCACATTATTGTGCGATCTAGGAATTAGTATATATACATATAATTAGAAAGGGGTGTGGAGGATGCACTCCTCCACACTGGGCTGTGAGGAGAGGGGCTTGCCCACTGAAAAAAATGTTTTATTTTAATTTTTAGAGTTTTTGTTTTGCAAGCACTGAATTTGTTGCTCAGCAGTGTCAGCACATGAGTAGTAGCAAGTCAACATTTGCAAAGTGTTCTGGCTGATGTTGGAAACATCGATATTTAGGTGTTTCAGTAAAGTTCAGTATACACACACACACACACACACACACACACACACACTCTCTCTCTCTCTATATATATATATATATATATATATATATATATATATATATATATATATATATATATATATATATATATATATATATATAGTTCCCATTCAGAAGCCTGAAACATCATAAGCCTGAAAATCAAAATCCTGAAACCAAAAGCCTGAAAATTCAGAATCCTGAAAACTCAAAATCCTGAAAGACCAAAATCCTGAAAGACCAAAATCCTGAAACTCAAAATCCTGAAAACACAAAATAGACATACTGATGTCATTGTGGCTTTGCTATTGTTAGCCCTGTGGTGTTAGGTCATGCGTTGGGGTCAGGTAAGTGTGCGGTTGGTTTTATTTTAGGGTTAGGGGCGGTTTAAGTGAGTTAGGGTTAGGGCGCAGGTTAGGCATGTATGCAATAGTGACAAATATTGGGGTTAGGGGCGGTTTAAGTGAGTTAGGGTTAGGCTGGTCAGGTGAGTGTGCGATAGTGACGGACCTTAGGGTTAGGGTTAGGGTCAGGGTCAGTTGGTAGATATTAGTGTCTTTATAGTGACATATTAGCATTATTTGTGTTTTCAGGATTTTGAGTTTCATGATTTTGGTCTTTCAGGATTTTGGTCTTTCAGGATTTTGAGTTTTCAGGATTCTGAATTTTCAGGCTTTTGGTTTCAGGATTTTGATTTTCAGGCTTATGATGTTTCAGGCTTCTGAATGGGAACCATATATATATATATATATATATATATATGGTTTACTATCAAAATGTGGAAAATCAAAACTATTTTCCAATTTTTGATCAAATTCATTAACTGAATTTGGTAATACAGAATTACCAAAATGTCGGAAAATGTAAATAACAGAATCAACATTCAAACACCAGATGTTCCAATGTCAAAATTCTGTGTTACTGGTAATGTTTTTGCAGGGGGGAAAGCCCCCTGTGCCCTCCACACCCCATGCATATTATATATTCAGGCTCCAAGATCACACTACAGTGAGAAAAAGGGTAAATTTCCCGATCCCTACTGTAGTGCGATTTGTGATTAGAACGTCAATCCCACATCAGCGAATGCACACAACCATTCGCTAATGAGCATTCGAACATTTCTGAATCAGTATTATAGAAACTGGAAGACACACAGTTGGCCATCCCAGTTTCACATAAGTGCCATTTCACATTTTGATAGTAAACCTATAAAGATAGATAGATAGATAGATAGATAGATAGATAGATAGATAGATAGATAGATATACATTTATATTTATGTGCAGACACACAGACACAAAGACACACACACATGTATACATATATAAAAATATATGTACCACTATCAAAAAACATTGCATGAAATAATATCCAGGAAAATGGAAGAAAAAGAATTTCACATAAAGGGTCTACTTCACATAACCGGACACCCAAATGTTCGACTTTCACATGGCCGAGACCACATAATTGCACATTTGTTTGTTCGAATATGTAAAAGAAAAACAAAAAAACAAAAAACTAAGTACTAGCAGGGGAGCAAGCTCCCCTGCACCCCCATGTGGGTGGCTGTGCCCTCCCGCTATTTAAATATACCAACTCCAGGATCGCACTACATTGGGGTAAAGGGAAATCTTCCCATGCCGTGCTCTATGGAGATCCCCATTCAGACCGTTCAAACTTTTAAAAGTTTGATCATATGGTCTCAGCCAAATGAAAGTCGAGCTTTTAAAAGTTTGACTTTCTGAAAGGGACCCATATATATATATATATATATATATATATATATATATATATATATATATGTATATATATATATATATATATATATATATATATATATATACATATATATATATATATATATATATATATATATATATATATATATATATATATATATATATATATATATATATATATATATACTGCTTTTACTGAAGGAATCAATATGTAATAGAGGGGAATGCCTGAATATAAAGAACATGATCCCATTACTTACCAATTTCTCTCAACAATGAAGGCAAGTTAAAAGTCTTAATACATTCTCTAGCATTTGCTGATACCAGTGAAAGTAATGACTGCTTGTGTAAGATTGCAGGCTGTGTGTCATGGAGGTAGGGACAAAACCTTTTGCTAAAGAATGGGAGAGGTTTTGCTTATGAAATGTTTTTCCATCAGTTCATTGGTTCATAGGAAATTACTAGGCAAATGGCTTAAGAGCCCTTACAGACCTAGCAAATAAAATCCGATTTTACTGAATATATGGCCCCTAGAGGGCAAGACAATGGCATGTAGTTGTGCCTGTGCCTTGAATATGTCACAGATTGCCCATGTTCATAAGTGTCATAGGTGCTTCCCCCAGTGTGAATTTGTGATTCTCCATCAACTAATCCAAACTGCATTTAAAGAGGGCAGAGGATGGCTCTACTTAACATGAATAGAAAGCCTGTTCCAAAGAATGGGTGATCTCTGACACACGCCTGTCTCTCCAGCATGTTATGGTTGAGTTGCTGACTAAATTTAGATCCGTAGATTGGAAGACTCTCATGCTGTTTGACTTGCAGATGTGTGGCAGCTCCATCAGGTCTGGATTTGTGAGCACTTTGTCTGAGGGCTGAGTACAACGGGACTATAATTTCTTTAGATCTGGATACCATAGCTGTACTTATAAGTTGTGCCATGGTGAAGGACTTCGTTACCACTGTCTCTTACTTTGATTTCAAGGCAAACAAGTGAGAGTTTTATAAAGTGCATGTTACCTTCTAATAATTAAACTATGCTGTAGGAAAAACTTTTCCATTAAATGTTAGACCTATTTTGCTGTATGTCATATTGAAATATTATTCTCTGATCTAACCTTTTGCAAGGTACATAAAATTGGTAGCAGCTTTCAGTTTTTATTTTTATTTGATTGGGTAGAATCCAGTTGAAGTAAGCTTTGGTTAACTTTTTTTTTTGGTGGGGGGTGGGGGGGGGGGTGTTCCAAAACCATGTCTTTGGTTTTTGAATACTTAAGTATGAGTCTCTTTGAGCTAATCCAGTTTACTACAGATGGGAGATTATCCTCCATCCATGATTTTATGTCAGTTTGTGACTTAGCTGACCTGAGGATAGTTGTACCATTACCTTCTAATAACTTTATCTGACTACAGGGGGCATCCTTCTTGTTTTAACTGTGTCTCTGCACATGGATTGGAATGTCCCTCTTCAACTTCATTTGGTGTTCCCTAAGCCTTTTAACTAAATTATGTTATAAACTCATTGCAGGAGGAAGTGATTTTATCTGTAGAACCATAACTGTCACTGTACAAATTTACATAGTGGAATTGATCAGCATAAACTCATTTGCATAGGGTTACCATTTATTAAATTCAAATGCGTACATTGAATTTAAAAGTCCAAGTAAATATGTTAATGTTAATTTTTGTAGCATTTTTCAAATAATTTACCATACATCGGTAAACATTAAAGATTTCCTGATAATGTTAGCATCACTTTTGTCCATGCACCTGTGAACCTTTGTAAGAGCTAAAGCTATTTATTCACACTGCTTAGTTACACTATACTACATAAACCTGACAGCAAGAGACAATGAACCTATCTAGTCTGACCTGCAAGTCCATTTAACAGTTGTCCATCCTCTTCATCGCTTTTCCCCTTACATTTTCACCCATTCTGTTAGTTCACTACTAGGAATAAAAGCACACTCTGCAATAAAGTATAATTGAAGCCCAGGGTGTAATTAGTCCTTATAGTCTGCTGTCTGTGCCGTTCTTTCCTCATCTGTGCTTCTTGTTCAGGGTGACTCATCACACATCTCTGACATGATCTTGTAAAGTTGTAGACCAATAGCATGTCCCCTCTGTTTCTTCAAATCCCAGATAAGAATTGCTTTTACTCCTCTACTCGCAAGTCAAATCACTTCTACAACATGCTACAGATCTTTCTGGTGCCTTCCTCCAGATATGGCCTACAGAAGTGCAATTGGTGCTTAAGATAGAGTCTGACCACGATAATACAGAAAATGCAAACATTACTTCTCTGTGTCTGGAGTCTCTCCTCATAAGGATACAATTCAGTACTTTGTTTACTCTCTCCAGTGCCCTGTCATGATACTGCTGGTATTCCAATCGAGACATGATCAATACTTGCAAATCCTTTTCCAGTTCTGTTGCCAACAGTTCTAGCACTTCCTGCTGGTTTCACACCAGGGTTAGTCACCTTCCTTAGTCATGTCCTCTTCCATTTCAATTCAGCCCCTGCAACCTACTTTTCAACTATGCAGCTATCATGTTCTTCACTTTTGGTCTTCCCTTAGCCTATCCAGTCCTCTTACCAGTCGCCTTTGTGGGAATCAGTCAAGCCCCCTATTGATATGCCGGAAGAACACATCCCCTTGTATACCCTGTCATGTTCATCTACAGATGAGTTGCAAAACTGGATTATATTTGACTAACACATTATTGCTGTCCTGCAGACTGTTGGTCTCTACAAATACCACGAGTCATACCCTCAAGATTTTCACAATGTCTTTTCTAGCCTATGATGTTAAGCTCGTACATGTGTAGTTCCCCTAATTTTCTTCCTCTTCTTTCTTTAATGGTCCAACATTTGCTGTCTTTATGTCCTTAAGCAGTTCAACAGTAGCCAGTAATCTGTTGAAGACCTCTATTATGGCATCAGCTGGCACACTGCCCAGATTGCTGAGGATGCTGGTAGGTCAGTCATGTAATCCTAGTGCTTTATCCCTCCTAAGATCAGTCAGTCCCCCTTTTACTTCCTCCCTACCTATTGTAGCGTCTCTCTGCTTCTTCTTGATTCTGTCCTCTTTCTAAGCATAGCATTTCTGCTTGCTTTCATTGTGACCCTGCTCACCTAATATAGCCATTCAGAACCTCTATGTTTTCACAGTCTTCTTTGATCTCCATCTCATATTTACTTAGTCTGATCAGTTCTATTCCTTATGTCCATCTTTCTCCTATGTTCCTAAAATACTGTGTTTTTTTTCCTTTTTGATACTACTGGTAATGCCTTTTCCACTTTCACCTTTGATGCCATCACTGTCTATTGGCCTTCTACCAGCCTCCATGTACTTTGCTTCCTGCTTATTAAATTAATTACAAAATATGAAAATTATGAACATTTGCATAATTTCATATGTCTTTAGCTTTTCTAGACAGAATCAAGCATTATTGGAAGAAGGACTGACCATCAAGTATACTTTAACCTGTTAATTTTCAAAAGACCATACATGTCATATGTTTACACTTACAAATGTAAAGATGTATTTATTTATTTAACATTTATTCACTGGGAAAGTCCGACTGGACACAGGGCCTTTTTCAGCGGAGGCCCAGGGAGAAAAGCTCCATGAGTAACAGTAAATTTTAATGCGCACATTACAATAATCAATAAAGTATAAAGTAAACAAAATGTACTATACATAAAAAATACAAATTTGTTACATCTTGACAGCAAAACCTAGGTTTTGAACATAGGTAGTACTATTTGTAAAGTATGGCTTATTTTAAGATATAAGGTTAAGACAGGTCAGTAGGAATAACGGATTAAACACCAGGGAGGAAGTTGGATATGGTTGGGGTATACTGTGATGTATCAGAGCATTCATGAGGGGTTAGTACAGGAACATAGCCACTTATTTTTTAGATAAGCTTTAAGTAATGGCTTAAAGTGGTTAGTGGATGAGATTCAGAGAATGGATTTAGAAGGGAGTTCCAAATACAAGATACTGAGATGGAAAATAAAGATTCTCCTGCAGTGTTGTTGTCCTTGGAGATGGTGAGTAAGTTCTTATTGTTAGAGTGAAGTGGTCTTCTGGAACTGTAAAGAAGGATGAGATTTTCAGTCCAGGGATTCTGGTTGGGTGTGTTACAGTTTTGTGAGTTAGAGAGAGTTGGTTGTAAAGAATAATGTTGGGAAGCTCAAGCCAGTCTAGTATCCTTAAAGCTGTACAATGTAGATGCAAACTTATCAATTTTATTATAACATGCTTCTAGCTTAGATAAGTCAGTTTTCCTTAGATTAGTTAAAATTGGAGAGCAGATGGGTTTGTGCTAATGTAGTTTTGGCCATTGTGGTCAGCAACCTTTTGTATCTATATAGACTTCCAAGTTTCTTATGGACTTTTTTTATAGTTAGGAAACATGCAAGTCAAATTTTAGGTTATTGTCTATTTCCACTCCAAGAAGCTTTGTATGGGTTGTCGGGGAGATGACAGTATTGTCTTTGGCTATTATGTTAAATGGTGGGCATGAGATAGATGTCTTGTTAGGTTGGAAGAGTAATAATTTAGTTTTGTTTTGGTTCAGAATTAGATGGGTATTGTCTAACCATGTTTCAACAGAAGTGAAAGATTCCTGTGTTTGAGAATGAAGGGTTGATAGAGAAGTGACAGTACAGATAAGTGTTGAATCATCTGCATACTGTATTATAGAACCATGTGGAGTAGCTGTGTGTAGATTAAGAGGGAGAAAATGCAAAATCTGAAGGTAATGCTACTCAATGCTAGAAGTCTAAACCTCAAAATGCACTCTCTCGAGGCACTCCTAAAAATGGAGAACATCGATATCTGTGCAGTAACTGAGACCTTGTTCAAGGCTCGAGAGAGCAGCCCTGCAATACCAGGCTACAATTCTTACCACACTTTTCGGCCACAAAACCAAGACTGAAACATTAAAGGTGGAGGAGTGTCCATATTCACCAAGGATATTCACACCTTCAGGCTAGTTGCCCAACACAATGCATCTGAAATTCTCCAGGTGCAACTAACACTAGGTAAGACTGCAATCCAAATTGTAGCTTGCTACAGATCCCCCACCATGCCCCAAGATTCTTACTACACCTTTCTGAACATACTGGAAAATATTAAGATACAACCAAACACCCTAATACTGGGTAATTTCAACTACCCTGCCATTAATTGGGAAAACTACTCGGGTACCAACTCCTTTTCCCAACGGTTCTTGGAATTCATAAATTCCAACACCCTGGATCAACTAATCCATTGTCCCACCAGGTGAGCCAATATCCTAGACCTGGTCATTACCAACATGGGAGATAGATGCTCCACACCAGTGGTCACCCCCTCATTGGTCAGGTCTGACCATAAGCAAATCACCTTTGACATCCACATCCCACCCCCACCCCCCCAGCAAGGAAACCTCCTTAAAAAACTTCTCCAAAGCCAACTTCATGCTACTGAAGTCAGAAGTGACAAACTTCACAACACCCATGCAGACGGGATCTGGAAGTTCGACTGCAGAATCCTACACTAAGGCACTGTACGAGCACATCCACTCGTGCATGAATCGTGCCATCCCAAATAGAACCAAGATGCTGTTCTCCAAAAAAAGGAAGCCAATCTTGTGGTCCCCTGCTATAAACAAACTATACAACAAAAGGAAGAAACTGTTGCAGAAAAGAGGAAAATCCCAGGATGCAAAAAACTCCCTCACCAGCCTCAGTAAGAAGCTGAGATCCCTAATAAAATCCTCAAAAGCTAGTTACGAAAATAAAATTGACAAAGATTCCAATATATAAATCTAACCTTTATTCTTTAGCCTTTAATAATTTCTTGATTAAGCTCACTGAATTGGTACTACGGAAGAATATCTTTTATTATGCAGGTAAGGCTTATTGGCAGATTAAGGGCACTGCGATGGGTGCTTCTTTTGCACCCATCTATGCAGATTTGTTCATGGGGTACTATGAGGCTAGGTATATATATGATGACCAACATAACAAATTTTTACAACATCTGGATATCTGGCGGAGATATCTAGATGATTGTTGGATGGTGTGGCGTGGAGATAAGCAAAGCTTAATACAGTTTGTGGATTATTTGAATAATAATACGCTTGGTATTCGGTTCACTGCTAATATTGAACTTTCAGAGATTGTATTTTTGGATGTTAAGGTTTCTAAACTTGCAGATAATACTTTATCGACCACTATATATCGCAAATTTCCCAAATACAATACTTTATTACATGCTAACAGTTCTCATCCACGCCACACCATCCGCAATATTCCGAAATCTCAATATATGAGAATCAGACGTATTTGTTCATCTGATGAAGATTATTTGGAATGTAGTCTAGATTTATCGCGCAGGTTTCTACATAGGGGGTATGAATCTCAATTATTAGTTAAAGCTGAAGGTCAAACTATTAAAATGAAACGTCAGGATTTATTATGTTATAAAACTAATAACAGGGATTGTACAAAAGCAAATCATAATCAACCAATACGGTTGGTGACTACTTATGGGAATAATACCAATCGTTTCAGGGATGTCATTAACCAACATTGGGGCATTCTTTTGTCACATGAGGTTTTAGGTAGGTTGTTGCCGGATAATTGTCAGTTTTCT
This sequence comes from Protopterus annectens, assembly GCF_019279795.1. Taxonomy (NCBI): domain Eukaryota; kingdom Metazoa; phylum Chordata; order Ceratodontiformes; family Protopteridae; genus Protopterus; species Protopterus annectens. The sequence continues at coordinate 1,281,646,278 of NC_056733.1, forward strand.
TACCGCAGGGGAAGAAATATGAATTCTCACTTCACACATTATAAAAGATATATTCCAAATATACCACAACAAAGAACTTTAAGTGGTGATATACTAAGGGGGTACTATCCTTGTGGGCATTGTGCTGCTTGTCAACATTTGCAACAAACCAAAGAATTTTCTAGCAAAAATACGTCACGAATTTTTGAGATAAGGGTTTTTGCTAATTGCAGCACAGATTGGGTGGTATATTTGGTTACCTGTAGTTGCTCTGCATTCTATGTTGGACAAACGTCCAGACCTGTCAAATTTAGAATAGGGGAACATTTAAGTGCAATTAAGAACAAACGTGTTGCTAATGCCTTATTTAAACACACCCTGGAACATTCTTCGGCCATTTTTCGGTTTGTTGTTATAGATAGGATCACCCTTCATAGGAGTTTTAAAGCCGGATGGCATCAAAAACTTAATCAAATGGAAAATAGGTGGATAATTCAATTGGGTGGTTTATTTAGACCCGGTTTAAATATGTTAGAATAGAATTTCGTAGGTCATGTGTGTATATATATTATGATTTATACAAAGGGATTATGTACCATTCACTAATTTTGGTTTCAGGCATATTTTCAAACTAACAGGAATGTGGAGGATGTATATACATCTAGAGGTTATATGATTTGAGTTTATGAGATTATGAATTCTTGTATATAACATATAGGATTTGGATAGCCTGAACCAATATTGTGATACAAGTGGGAATGTATGTCTATGATAAATTTTGAGGCTTATTATTATATATGAAAAAATATATATAAGTTGTTCATATATATAAATTGTCTTGATAAGTTTTTCTTATCATTATTTAGGCCCCCAAAAAATAAAAAAATTTTTGGTTATGATATATTCCCTTTTTATAATATTATTTTGATTATATTTATGATTGCTAATGTATTCTATATGTTCATTATGTTGAAGTATACTATTATGTGGGTAAAAGTGCTGTTTTGTTCCAATACATTTGGTTATTGCATAAGACTATGTATCCCTTTAAACATGGAGTATATAATGGTTGTCCACCAGGGGTCGGGTTTCCTGACTTGTACAGAATTCATAGCATTGATAAAGGCCATGATATGGCCGAAACCGGTATGCTTGATTATTAGGATTCCTGTGTTTTAATGGAATCTTTTTGCTAATAAAGTTGGTTCGACAGAACTGTACGTGCTGGCTCACCTTTTTTTAGAATGCCTTTGAAAGATTCCAAAGACAACCACAAGCCATTCTATAGTTATGTCAAGAATCTAAATGGCAATGCTCAGATCTGCTCTGAGCTACAACAGAATGGGATTAAATATACTGATCCCAAGAATATTGCCAATATCCTGGCAGATCGATTTAGTGCCAACTTCACCCCCCTCTCACCCCCTAAAGGGCCCATCTCAATACCAAAAATTGCTGAATTCTGATAATCATGGCCACACAGTTAGAAACCGCACACTCCAAAGCTAAGAATACAGCATCCATGGGACCAGATGACATCCAAGGCTGTGTTCTACATGAACTACAAAATGAACTGGCACCTCACCTAAGTGTCATGTTTAATCATTGCCTCACCTCAGGCTTCATGCCCACTGAGTGGCGCACAGCTACAGTTATCCTGCTCCACAAGGGAGGATCCGCCTTGGATCCCGGGAACTACCGTCCCATCAGTCTGACAAGCCTGATCTGCAAGGGCATGGAACGCATTATCATGGAACTTATAAACAAAGACATTGGCAACCTTCAAATACTGGACCCCACCCAGTTTGGGTTTGTGAAGGGCCAATCTTGTCTCCTGAATCTGACTGACTTCTTTGAATCAGTCTCCAGAGCTGTGGACGAGGGTAAGGTGGTCCACGCAGCCTATCTGGACCTCGCCAAGGCCTTCGACACCATCCCCCACTCTGGAATCATAGATAAGCTTACTATGCTGGGCATAAATCCCTACGTAACTCAATGGGTTGCCAACTGGCTTACTGACAGAACCCAGACTGTAAAAGTAGCCGACTCCAAATCCATCTCCAGACAAGTGACAAGTGGAGTACCTCAGGGTTCAGTCCTGGGACCACTCTTGTTTGGCATCTACTTCTCTGAAGTACAGGCCAACATTAAGGAACTCTGGCTAACAAAGTTTGCAGGTAACTGCAAACTGGGAGCCATTATTGAATCCCCAAATGATGTGGATATTCTACAAAAAGACCTTATAGAAACAGATGCCTCGTGCCAGAGCCATGGGTTCAAGCTTAATGCCAAGAAATGTATAGTTATCCCCTTTGTTAAAAAAACATGTATCCATGAATTACCACATAGGTGGCAGGATGCTAAACATTGAAAGTGTGATGAGAGACTTAGGGACACAGGTGGACAGTGGTCTCACTTTCGATAACCACATCGCCACAACAGTCAGGAAATCCTTCATATGTGGCACACCTCATCACTAAGGGCTTTACATCCAGAAAAAAGGAGGTCATTATCCCACTGTACTCATCCCTCATTAGACCCATTATAGAGTATAATGCCCCGTTTGGTATGTACCTCACAAGACATCTGCAACAGCTGGAAAGGCCACAGAAATACCTCACTAAAAGAATTACAGGCCTAAAGCAGATGCCATATGCTGACCGTCTAAAAAAACTCCAGCTATACTCTGTGGCATACCGTCTACTCAGAGGCGATCTCTGCTTAACATACAAGGCCAAGTCAAACCCTGAGCTGTTGGACATGCTCCACTTAAAGAAATCCCAATCCCTCAGAGCCACACACTCCAGGGATCTAAACCTTGTCATCACAATGAACAAAACATGCTGGAGGGATAGGTTCCTGACCCAGAGACTCCCCATACTCTTGAATAGACTTCCCATGCATGTCAAGCAGAGCGCCTCATTGGCCCTCTTCAAAAGGAACCTTGATGATTGGATGGGAGATAGGAAATTCACCCTGGGGATTATGTCAGTTGCCCTGCTAGACACGGGCCCAGAGAAGTAAATATTGTGGGAAGAAATATCCAGGGAATTGTTATGGCTAGGCTTGCATAGGCCCTAGGGCCGATAGTCTAGTACCAACCTATGAACCTATGAACCTATAAAAGGAGAGGGCCCAAGATAGATCCTTGGGGAACAATGATGGATAAAGGAAGGAGTGGAGATAGGTTGCCCTGCCATAGAACAGAGTGGTGATGGCCAGATAAATAGTTATGAAACCATGTTGCGGCAGATGGTGAAAAGGATAGCTCAGTTAGTACACCTATTACTTTGGAATGGGAGACCATATCAAAAGCTTTTGATAGGTCTGGAAAGATGACAGATACAAATTTGTTGTTATTCCTGTGATGGCTTATGGTATTAGTGAAGGATAAGAGAGCTGTAGTGGTACTATGTGATGGGCAAAGCCCATGCTGAGTGTTTGGGAGAAAGTTATTAGTTAGTAAGAATTTCATGACCTGGAGATGAATACACCTTTTGAGTAGCTTAGAAAGAGGTGAAAGAATAGTAATTCGCCGATAGTTTGTCAGTTCTGTGGAAGGTCCCCCTTTATGAAATGGGATTACATGAGAAATTTTCCACAGTTGAGGGACCTTGTTTTTGAGAATGGATTTATTTATAAGGATTAATGCTGGGAAGGCTATAGATTCATCTGAAGTTTTGGGGTATTCACTGGGTAAATTATCTGCGGCAAGTGTAGTAGGTTTTAGTTTCTGGAGTAGTTTTTTTTTATAGTGGCTGTAGGAACTGGGGAGAAAGAGAACAAAGCTTTACTGATTGTAGACTTGACTGGTTTGGTATCAGGAGTAGGGGGTTGCTGCTTGGAAAGGGCAATTATAGATTCAGTAAAATGTTTGTTAAAAATAGTAGCTATGTTATTGGAATTGTGGATGTTTGGGGTTGGTGTAGTAGATTTTGTCCAGGACCACTTCAATAAACACACGACACCTAATGACATTTGATGACCTTTATTAAACTTCCATAAACATGATTGTTAACCAATGGTTATAGATTTCAACCAAAACCATGACACAGGTGATAATAACACCCATGAAAGGAAAACATAAAATAACCATAAGGGCAGCATAACCACTCACCCTTGATAAGCCGCGTCCCCCACTTGTTCACTTATCTTTGCAGTAACAAGGCAGCATTACCCTGCTCACCTTCAATTTATGGAGTTATACTACCATCGATATAAGCAGCTCTGCTTGCTTATTAACTTATCCAACAGAGCAACCACCCACTTTCCTTCCCAACTTATTGAATTGCACATCCAACATCAGATGGGGAACAGAAGACGGCAAGCCTGCCTCTCTTCTCCTCCTGCCAGCCTGATCAGGTTGTTACCCCTCTCAGCGACCAAACTTTACATCCCTAACTACCCTTAGGTCATTAGGCATACATCATTCGGTGTACCCCTTCCTATGCTAAGGTAGCAAACTATAACCTAACAACCTAGCATAATTCTTGCACATGATCTAACTAATCCCTACCACCCAACCAATCAAAGCCTTGCCATGATCCAAGGGCATTCCCAACCACTGGGCCACCAATACTAAGTCCACTGCAGCTGACACCATGCCAAGGCAATTACATACCACCATGTCACATTGCAACCCCATTTTACCACCCAGTGAAAATTACTGACCAATGAATGTAATAACCATATTAAATCTCTGCAAGTTCCATTTAATAAAATGTTGCCATCACACCGACTACCCATTATAAACAATAAAACACTTAAACCACCATCATGGCTTGTAGCAGTATGACCCCACTACACTATCAACAGTAAACCAAGCCAGCAAACTAACCAAACCCAATATACACATAAACCTGAGAATGCCTGATGCCACCCGGTCATGCAAAGTCAGTGACTTCCATCACTGTCCAGAATGTAGTGAATCAACCCAACTAATTATGTCCTGAAACTCCAGTAACTCAAATCTAAATTGTCCTATCAAAACTCCCCCATGTAACTCACAACCTAACTTACACTATGCAACCCACTAATCCCCAACCACTGCTGACTACAACACTACCTGACCCATCCCAAGGAAGATCTCAGCTGCCAGCAATAAAGTGTGAAATTCAATCCTGATGCTCCCCACACAAAATCAAGCCAACCAATACATTACCTTGTGACTGACACAAGTAAACTAACAAACAAGTCCATATTCGGCTGCACTGATGAAAACCATGAACTCATTTCATACCACTCCATCAGCCGACACATTCCTTGGCCTTCTAGCTCACATGTCGCATACCTTCAACCCACCAAGTAATGCCCACTCTGCATGGCCCCCTTTGCGACCTCAGTATGATCTTTAAAAGAAAAAACTGTAAATACTCCTCACACTCATAATCCAAATCATTATTGACATCATGCACCACCAGGGGCATCTCTCTTTCATCAACTGCATAAAATGCAGACAATTCCAAATGCAAAAACACCAAGACACTTAAGATGTCTTAACAAATTCCCCCTCAAATTGCTTCCCACCACAAATATTAATACTACAACTGATACCCATGCAAAATAAACAAATCATTACATTAAAAGGCCTATTCTACAAATAAAATTATCCCTCTGTAACCAACCTATGAGTGCAACAAAATTGTTAACAATGATTTAGGCAAAGAAGAGGTGCAATTTCCCCCCACACCTCCACCTCTGTCCTTCTATACAAGCCCCCATGATTGCTGTGCCTCCCCCACACATGCGGGAACCCCATACCCACCATAAGAATTTCTCAACCCTGCTTTACCCAACCCCAACATACTCCATCTTCACTTGCTCATACATTACCCAAACCATACCATAACCAACATACCTTAGTGAACAGTGAACACAATAAAATTACGTGTGTCCCCATTGTACAACTCCAGCAACCAAAACACCCAGCACATCAAAATCAGTTACCTTTAACAACTTCTTACAGACCACCATTCTATCAATGGAGACAGCCCCTGATACCTTCACCTTCGAATTCGCATCCTGTGATCACCGACTGATGTCTACTCTGCTGTTCCCCACCCACAAAAGATAGCAAATTGTAAATTCTCAGCACACACCTTCCCAAAAGTTTCTGAAGCCAGCCTTAAATGCCAGCGGGCAACCCTGATCCTCAACTGCATGGCCACAACAGTGGCCCACAAGCCCTCATCCCCAAAAAAATGTTGTCTTAGCAGCTTCACCCCAAAGCATTTTGTATTGCAATCATCTGACGCACAACACTGTTATATTAAACCTACATCCCTATCATCCGGCAATGACCTGCTCAGACTTGCCAAGATCTTACAGCCATTCACCTTCCTGGTCAAAATTAACCAAACCAACCATCAGAGTTCAATGAAATAACATTAGCCAAGACAGTCAGTGGTAATTAAGGCACTTGGCAGCAAACAAATAGGACCAATTTAAAATATTGCTCTTCAAAACTTAACAAGTTGATAAAGCATGTTTTGTATTAGCATACATTCCTGAATGTTATAAAGTCTAAAACTCAAATGTCTGTCATTCTCTAACTTCAGTCTTAATGATTCACCTACATCTAAACAGCACAAACACTGGCCGGTGCTTCTCAACCATAACCACTCCCTTGTAATGGGCACCAGCACAATGCACATGCTCCCTCTTAAAGCCCATGAAATTCCAATCCCAGCAGCTGGAAGAGGAGAGGAGGGAGGCCATCCCTACCACTCCTCCACCACCCCAATGGGATTCTCCTCATTCTGACCAGGCAGAGACAGCATAACTGAAGCACCCACAGGCAGCAACCCCCTCTCCAACATACCCGGTTCAAACTCTTCACTTAGGCCACTTATAATCAGCTCTCTGCCCTATTGACAACCATGACCCTCCTTTGCCCCTCGACTGTCAACCACCTCAATGTAGGGACAATTTCAGCTCCCTTTTGCTCTTACAATCAGAATCAATTACCTAAGTTAGAAAGTTAATAGAATACCAGTCCTTGCAATAGCATGAATTTTCTGATGTGAATGGAATCTGAAAGTCAAACATCTAGCAGGAATTATCTGATGGGTATGGAGTCTGGAATGCAAATGTCTGTCATTCATTTTTAACTTCAATCTCTAATAATTTGCCACTAATTTGCCAGAAACTGCAATTTATGAAAACAGAACAAAATATGAAACAAAATCTGGCATTCTGTGAAAATCTGTACAGTTGAAAGGTATGTGACTTTTTGACACATTTCAATATTGCTCTTTAACCTGGAAAACTGGCTAGGTAAGACGCCACAGTGAAATGCAGGTGTGGCACTTATTTTTTCTATTATATATATGATTTTGCCAACACCTGACCGGAATGGACCCTAGGTACCATATCAAAGCACGATCAAAGTTCATGAATTAGTAGTGCTTAATCTTAGATGTTAGCCAGATGAGCGGGGGGTAGCACTCGTCACATGACCTGTGCCATTTGACTGGAATTGCTCACACTCGTTCACACCTCTTAACCTATGAGGCCAAGAGTGTGGAATCTATAAATAATGGAGAGCACATAACCTAACAGAGCCAATGCAAAGAGCAAAGAGCATCAAACCCCCTCCCTCTGTGACCATTAGAGCCACTGATGCAACAGCAGTGGTAACATTGAGCCTGTACCCTGTATCTGAAGGCAAACATCTAACCACCACTCTGAACCATGTCCTGAACCAGAAACCATGCTCACCACTGCCAGCCCAAGCAGCACCATAACTGACTAGCACCCAGATCCACAACTTGCCCCTCCCACAGGAAAGTCACCAAAAGAACAGACAAATGAGACAGCAATGTTCAGCGAGCAGAAACGACCCTGCACCCTCCATCTGAGAGAGCAAGACCATAACCAATATGCCGTCAACCAGGAAAACCTGCCAGCACAAACCTCCCCTACCCAAGAAGCAAAGAATGTGAATACAATGGTATCAATTCCCACCCTGAGAGACAGACAATCCTGGGAAACTCATGTACAACTCCGTTGAAGTGAAATACATGAACCCTACAGCAAATGCACTGTGACTGAACTACCTTCAGTTGCTCACCACACCTAACACATCTATAATTTCCCCATGACCAGATTTACAACTGTGAAAAATTAGTTAATCCATGTCCTATCCACTACCATCAACATTTGCAAACCCTGACAGAAACAACCACGTACCTCTCAAAGAGATGCAGCAACCATACTCACTATAAGTGTACCTCCCACTTCTCCACTCACAAACTCTGGCCAAAGTCAACAGCAATGGGAAACAAAGTCCCAAAGTCAAGACAATTGCAAAATATTAATCCAGTCCACCCAAAAGGGAATGGAACAACACACAGTGATGCAAAATATATCTACCCAGCAACAAAGAACATGCAACACCAATGTCTGCCATTCCTGACTGAACACCATCACCAGTGCTTTACCAGAAATCAAAATGCTATAATAAAGGTTTAATAATGTAAAGCAAAATCCAAGATGTTTGCAAAATCCTGGACAGCTGAAAACTATATTACTAAAATTTCAGTAAAAGCTAACGTGACTATTTCTGCTAGTGAACTTCTAAAAAAAGAATTACAGTGTAATGAAAGGGAGGCCTTTGCATTTGGATAAGTGCATGACCATATTACACAAAGGCAGAATAGAGTTGTCAGTAGAGAAAGATTCTTTACTTTGAGTGCCTTTCTTAAACTATGTTTAAACTGCTTATCTAAAGCAGGCGTAATAAGTATGTATGACCGAGCATTTACTCAGTTAAACATACCAACTCACCTTTCTTCAACAGGTAGCCACTCGATGAGCATACGCGACCACCCGCACGCACCACAAAGCAGAAACACAAACACAATCCATACTCTGGATGGCAGAAAGCATCTCTCCTGAACTGTTAGCTGGACCCTTCTTATTCCTCCTGCTCCACAACCATGAAAGGAAGAACGTCCAGCAAAACCCTGACCCTGAAAGTGCTTAAGTTGAGAAAGCACACTCGACAAACACAAAACCAACCTCCCACTGGAACCTGGGAATCCACCCCCAACCACAAATGCCCTATGAGGTTTTAGGAAGACAGAACAGCATTAGTTCCAGTCAATCCTACCTACTCTCTCACCTTCCACTACTGAAGTCAAGCTCCTAAGCCCCCTCATGACCTGTTGAAAACCAAAACATTTCAGACTTTTTATTTATTTATTTATTTTTTTTTTTTATATAAGCGGATCTTCATAGTGATCCTTCCACTCTAAATCTTAATGCAGGAAATGTAAGGAACATAAAATGAGGGGAGGTGTGTTGGAGACAAAGACTTAAATAGTGCATTATGCAGGATCCCTATTATTCCGAGCTACACGCTGAAATAAAACGCTGCTCTGACAGGACTGATAATTGCGATATGCACGTGTGATTACCAGTGTTACAAAGATAATATTATATACCGGTGTGAGGAAACTAAGTAGGAACCATCAAAGTTATTACCACTTAAAAGCTGTTAAATGCTGCCCTAATCAGACATATGACAAAAATAGTTTAAGCAACCCAGCTAAGAAGCAAAGGGGAATGGCCGGCCGACAACCAAGCTCTGTACATGAACCATCAAACTGTCATCCTGGAACCCCATGAAACCATTATCCATGAGGTGAAAACCACAAAGCCATCAAGGATTCTAACACAACCTGCATTGAAATCTAAGAGACAAACAAAAAGAAAAAAAAAATACCAACCCATGTTATTGAACATTACTTACCTCTTCCATAGTCAACTATTCTAAGGCCTACCTGACCACTACTTGTAGGTTGTCTTGGGCGAAAACCTGCTGTAGCAAGTTCACGACAAAATGTGACTCCTACCTCAGTTACGCTTGACAAAACCCTCTAAACCCCTTGGTACCCTTACCTTATTTCATCCTAAACATCCCTCCATCCCTTTTAACCCTATCCTCCCCTTATTCTCTTAATTGCTGCTAATCTATGTATCTAGTCCCACTTGAAGATGTCCTAGGGCAAAATGATCTGTTTTAAACCTCATTTCTTGAGTTAACTCATTACAGCTGAGTGACGTCTCCAGGCGTTTCTGCAGTTATACCCTTCTGCTCCTCTAGGCGTCAAATATTGCCTGTTCATATTTGCATTAACAATTCCAAAACCATGTTACATACAAGGTATCGGAAAATTTTATCTTGAAGCATACATGATAGCAAACACAACTGTGTTGATATATGACCTCTGTCAATGGGTATTTGTTAAAAATGTAAGGTGATAACTTAAATTTTTAAATGCTGAAGCCATGCCCACTAGGAGTTAAAGGTACACACTCTAAAGAGCTCCACTGGAGGGAATGAGTTTGAATTTATAGCCGGCCAGAGTTTTTGAGGGTTTTTTGATTTGTGTTTGGAATGTTATGATAGAAATTTATTTTATCCTGTTTTATTTGTTTGTTTGCCTTATTTCTAAGTTCCTGATACTGTTGTTTAGAAACTACTGTGTTAGTGTTACGCCATAGTTTACACAAATAAATAAATAACATAAAATGTAAAAATTAAAAGGAAAAATTAGATGACTTATGGCATCATGTATCTGTTCTTAGAGAACTGACAGAAAGCATCACTGGGGCTGTGTTTGCATATACTAAAAAAAGAAGTTATGTACCTACCATAACGTTCCATGTTAGTTGTCCTTCATCTCGCCTTCGTTCTTGCTGGATGGGCTCAGAGCCGATCCTCAGCTCTGTCTTGGCCACTTTCTATAGCTCAAGAGCTCTTTACTGGCTTGAGACTACCCCTTATCCCAGAATGTCCAGCGTCAGCTACCCAGATCTCATTTGAGATAGGTCACACTAGACATAATCATAGAAGATAATCCATTATTATTAAACATGGATATACAGTAAATTGTCATGGTTTGCTTGGGAAGCAACTAAGAACAAAACAAGTTAGCCAGTGAAACCATTGAAAAAACTCCTCTCAATCCTCGAGGAAGGGGAAAGGAGTAAGGGGTGCAAGAAGGAAGGCAAGATGAAGGACAACTAACATGGAACATTATGGTAGGTACATAACTTTTTTATGTTAAGTTGTCCAATCTCGCCTTCATTCTTGCTGGATGGGACAGCGTCCCTAGCACTTCAATCCTGGGTGGCTCATTGGAACAGACTCATCAGAACTGTGGAACCAAAGGAAGCCCTGCCCTGGGAGACCACATCTACTTTGTAATGAGAAATAAATGTATGAGGATCTGCCCAAGTAGCTCCTGCACAAATTAAATCTATGGGCAATCTAGATTGAAAAGCTACCGAAGTAGCTAATGACCTGGTTGAATGACCTTTGGGTCTTGCTGGAAGATCTTTTTGTCGCAAATGGTAAGTACAGGTAATGGTGTCTGATAACCATTTTGATAAGGTTACTTTAGAAACTGGAAGGCCTTGTTTGTTGTTAGCAAATGAAAGGAACAACTGATCTGATTTTCTCAGCTCTTTAGTTCTATGGAGATAGAAATGCAGTTATCTATGCACATCCAATTGGTGTAATCTGTATTCTGCTTTGTTGGAATGATTAGGGAAAAAGACAGGAAGTTCAATGGATTGATTCAAATTGTGTTCTGAACAAACTTTAGGTAGAAAAGATGGGTTGGTTCTCAGAGAAACTCTGTCTTTGTAAAAAAACAGGTATGGAGGGCGAACACATAGGGCATGGAGTTCTGAAACATGTCTGGCAGAAGTAATAGCAACTAGGAAGAGAGTTTTCCAAGAGAGAAATTTCAAAGAACATGATACTGCTGGTTCAAAGGGTGGCAGCATCAAGGAGGCCAGAACCAAATTGAGATCCCAAGGTGGAAGAGGCTCTCTCACTGGGGGTCTGAGTAGAGCTGTACCTCTCATGAAGGCCTTACAGAGTTTGTGAGACATTATGCTTGAGTTAAAAACTCCGATGTGAAAATCTGAAATGTCAGTTAGTTGTACTCTGATGGTAGCAGCAGCTTAACCAGATTGAAACAGTTCTGTTAAGAAATCCAAAATTGGGTGTACTGGAGCTGTAAAAGGATCTAAATTCCTCGATTCTGCCCAGTAAGAGAATGTTTTCCATTTGCTAGCATAAACTTTCCTTGTAGTTGTCGTATGGGAGGAAACAATAATATCATGCACTGCTGGGGAAATATTGGGGAGCCTGGCTAAGATTGGAAGCGGAGTAACCAAGCTGTGAACTTGAGAGATTGGAGGGATTGGTGTAGCCTGCCTGATTGATGAATCAAGAGGTCTTGCACTGGGTCCAAAACCTAAGGCTGGGCTAGAAGGTGGAGGTGAAAGAATGGAAACCAAATCTGTCGAGGCCAACAGGGGTCAATGAGGATCATCTTGCAACCCAACAATTTTGCTTTCTAAATGACTTTTGGAATTAGGGGAAAGGGGGGAATGCATAAAGGATTCCCTGAGGCCAATTGTGGACTAGAGTGTCCCTGGGTGTCTGACCTGGAGGAGGAACAAGGGAGAAGTAGCTGCTGCATTTGCTGTTGAGGGGAGAGGCAAAGAGATCGCAGTAAGGCTGGCCCCATTTGTGGAAAATAAGATCCACAATTTCCTGTTTCAGAGACCACTCGTGCAGCATGAAGATAGCCCTGCTGTGCCTATCCACTATTACATTGGATTTCCCAGGGATATGCATTGCTATCAGAAAACGTTGGGAGGAAATCGCCCATGGCCACAGTCTGAGGACCTCTCAGCACAAAGGGTAAGACCTGGTTCCACCCTGTTTGTTGATGTACCAAACCACTGACATGTTGTCAGTCTGTATTGCAATAGTCCCGGCAGGTAGAGAGTCTTGAAGAGCTTGCAATGCTAGGAGCACCACTCTCATCTCCAGGACGTTGACGTGCAAGTGGTACTCGTGAGGTTGACACGTGCCTTGGACTGTCTTCCCTAGATAATGCCCCCCCCCACCCTATCAGGGAAGCGTCCGTGGTCACTGTGGCAACTGGATGGGATTCCATGAAAGGTCTGCCCTTAGTTACTAGTGGGGAGACCATCCACCAGAAAAGGTGTCTTTTGCAAGATTTCGTAATTAGCATCATCTGAGACATGGGTAATTCCTGGAAGGACCATTGCGTGAACATTGCGTGAAAAGAAGCCACTGAAGGATTCTCATGTGAAAGCATGCTAAGGGAACTAGAAGAATGGCTGCTGCCATGGACCCTAGAGCTTGAAGGACATATTTGACTTGAATTATTTTGCTCCTCAGCAGAAGTGACACCTGTTGTCGAATAATGGAAACTCTTTCCTGAGGCAATTTTACAATCATTTTTTTCTTGTGTCTAGCTCTGTTTCTATGTTTGTAATAGATTGACAGGGCAACAAGGCAGATTTTTCTAAGTTTATTGCGATGCCTAGTTGAGCACAGGATGTGATGTTGTAATCTCGTGCCTCTATAAGTTGTTGCCTGGTGGTAGCAGTGAGAAGCCAGTCATCTAGATAAGGAAACACCTGGAATCCCAGATGTTTCAGATGAGCCATAACTGCTGCCATGCATTTGGTGAAAACCCTGGGGGCTGTGGTGAGACCAAAGGGCAGAGCTCTGAATTGGTAATGACTGGCCCCTAGCCATAAGTGTAGAAATCTCTTGGACAGTCTGTCCATTTTTATATGATAGTACATGTCCTGAAGATCTATGGAGCACATCCAATTGTCCTGACCCAGAAAGGGGAGAATGGACTGCAGTGTTACCATGCGGAACTTTTCTTTTTTGTACAGATTTGTTTAATCTGCTGAGATCCAGAATTGGTCTCCAGTCCCCTGTCTTTTTGGGCATTAAAAAGAATATTGAGCAAGTTCTGGATCCTACTTGGTCTGCGGGGGACTTCCTGAATGGCTCTTTTTTCTAGCAGTCTTGAAACTTCTGTGACTGCCTGATCCCATAGATTGGGTGGAACATCTGTGATGGATTTTTTTGAAACAAGAGGGTGTTGATGAAAGGGAATTTTATAAACTCTGGATATAATGGATAGTACCCATTTGTCTTTTGTAATATTTTGCCAGGCAATTGGGTACAATGAAAGCCTTCCCCCGACTGCCTCCAGAGTTGAGCAGTCGGGCATCCCTTCAGGGATGTTGATAGGGTTTGGAAGAGAACGTATCTCTGTCACCCTGATTTTGCGGACCCCCTCTACCACGAAGGTGGCATCTGCCATTGTTATTGTTTCCCCCTCTGCCCCAAGGGAAAAATCACCACGTGCGTCAGGCAAGGGTCCCTGGGATTTTTGAAACCACATCTTTCCACCCTTCTGACCCTATGGGTATGGTCGGGTAGGAGTGGAAAAATGGACTCCCACATCAGAGAGCATCTTGCCTTCCTGCTGGCACCTACTAAACAGAAAATCTCAACAAACTATGTAAAACAAAAAACAACAAAACATCTTGAGTCAGGTACAGTCGGATGTTAAGGGGGGACCATGGCAAATTAAACTCGAGATAGAGGAACTACTATGGCAAATAAGAACAGTAGCCTACTTGCCTCCAGGTCTCAATGAAACTGTTTCCATCAAATGTTTCTTAAAATTGGCAGCTTTGAAAAGATAATTTTTCTTTATCTTTTTATTTTTATATTAGAAGTTTTCCTTATATAATTTGATATTTGTGGCCATTGTTTAACACCATTGATATGGTTCTTAGTTAGATAATTATTTTTAAAAAAGAATTCTAATATTTTTTTAAAAATGAACGATGTTCATTCAACATCATTTATTTGGGTATTTTTCAATTAAGGGTAACTAAGAACTGTGGAGCTGATTATTGTGCATTTTTTCATTTCAGTATTGTAATTTAATACGTTAGTAATAGAATTTTTGACAAGAAACTTTTGTATTAATATACATTTTATATATACTGACACAACATGGTTTAAAAGTTTTCGATAAGGAACTTGTTTTTACTAATTATTGTGAGAAACACATTAATAGTTTAATTGAGCAGTTAGTGCACTATATATCTACGCCCAAATGGTTTGTTATTGTATGTCTAAGGAAGGAAATGTATTGGCGTTTCCGAAAGCGCTTACATTAAATTCCTGCTGGCACCTGGTAAACATGTCTTTCACCTGAGGCCAAAAGAGAGAGGAGCTATCAAAAGGGGTATTGGTGAAGGACACTCTGAAAGGTTCCGCACACTGACACAGCCACAGCCAAGAATGTCTCATCCTACAGCTCTGCTCGCTCCATTGGCTGCATATGAAATAAGCCTCATGGAGGAGTTGACTACTAAATTTAAAGTTGCCAGCTGGGTAGCTACCTTGGCTGAAGCTCCCTCAGCTGTGGGATATTGTAGGGTATCTCCAAGCTCTTTTAGGAGATCCCTCTGAAGTCTAGTAAAATGGGAAAGATAGTTCAGGGACCTAAGGGAGAAGGTCGCTGTTGAAAATGTTCGCTTCCCATATCTGTCCATCGTACAAGAATCTTTATTTGGTGGATGGACAGATGAGGAGATTTCAGCTAACTCTCTCTTTGTGGCTGCTGCTATCACCATGGCATCATCTGGGATACCTTTAATCAGGAATTGTTTGTCTTGGGGAGCTGTGATGAATTTATTAGGTCTCCTTGGAGCAGGATCCATGGAATCTGGGGCTGACCAAGCCTTTCAAGACAGTACAGACATGAGTAGATCAAAAGGCGGAGACACCCAGGAGGTAGAAGGACGGGAACCAAATGCCTCCAGGTATACAGACTCATCCTCGGAGGGGGCTAGGTAAGTCCAGCTATGCCTCTACTTAAGAATCTCAAAGATGTCCGAAAAGGAAACATCTTCAGAGGGGGACCTTGGGAACCCCTCCGAATCATCCAGGTCTGTATCTGAGTTGACATACTCAGGGGAGTCTTGGTGCTTCCTCTTTCACTTTTTCCTCTGGGAAGCCTGCTCAGAATGCTCTGGGGAGGTTTCAGAAGAAGAGGGTTCACCCAATGGGGTGTCCTGGGGCATAGGTTCCCTACGCTTTGGGGCTGGAGGAGGAGCAGCGGTTGGCACAGGCACCGAGGGGGACGGAGCTGATGGGACCGATAGTGGGGCCTTCTGTGGGGACAGCACTCTCCGCATGACCTTGAAAGCATCACTGTCTTGACACAAAGATGGCTCCAGCTCCAAAGAGACAAGAATCCCACTCTGCACTGAGGGCAATGGCGCCGAGGCCGATGTGGGAGCTGAGCTCAACCAAGCCGATGCTCCAAGAGGGAGAGCAGGGTCGGACAAGGGTCCGATGCCACTTCCTCCCTCAGAGCCAACAAGAGAGCTTCAGTGCCCAGATACCTCAATGGAAGGAAAAACTGAGGTAATCAGAACCAACATCAGAGCCGAAGAGGATTTCATCGGAGTCCATGGACTCCGGCTCTGAACTAAGCATAGTAGGAGGAGGAATCGATATCGAAGCAGATGGAGCCAAGGCCTGTTGAGGTGGGCTCGAAAGCAATTTTGCAAGGGCTTGTGATTTCAGCAACCTACTGACCACTCTCTCCACGTCCTGATCTGATAACCTTGAGGATCGAGAGGAGTGGGAAGATGAGCGATGACTGGTTGTGCTCTGAAGTAAGGGTGATTGTGGCACTGAGCGAATTGGCTCAAATGAAGTAGACCTAACTCATTTGTGGCTCCGAGACAGCTCCGAGGTAACAGTTGGAGCCGACGGAGTAGTCTTGTCTGTGCTAGAGGGCACCAACACACTTGGTCTGTCAAGCTCACAGGTTGGTTCTGAACATGGAGCCGATGGCTTGATTGACTTCAAAGATTTCACTGGCTGAGATGCTTTAGCCGGAGAATCCTGTTTCAACAATCCAGGAGGATTAGCTTGTTTTTCCCCTCCTGCAGGACCCTTGGACTAAAGGCATGACAAATAGAGCAAGAGTCCTGTAGGTGCAGACCCCCCCCCCCCCAAGCAGTACACACAACTAGTGTGCCCATCTGTCAGAGACATCTTCTGACAGCATGAGTAACACTTTTTAAACCCTAAGGTTTTAACTTCCTTGGACATTTTGAGAAAAAAGGAAGGAAGTACCACAAAAAGACACACTACAATAATAAAAAAATTATATTGATAAAAACCTTAAAGGAGATCCTCTAACTTAAATGGCTGTCCTTAAGGTGGGGGGTAAGGGAAGAACTCTCTAACTTAAATGAGTTCAGGGAACAACAGAAGGCCTAGCGACTAAGGGGCGACGGCCAACACAGCACAAAAACACAACACAGGACAAGATAAGAGGTTCACGACTAAATAAACTTACAAACTACTATAAACAGAGAAAAAAATACTAACTTTTCAAGTAAATTATTTAACTTTAAACAGAGAAAAAAGTTATGCTAAGCCTGAGCCAGTATTGACTCAACCTTGCAGCTAAAGCGGCAAACGAGATCTGGGTAGCTGACGCTGGGCATTCCGGGATAAGGGGTAGCCTCGAGCCAGTAAAGAGCTCTTGAGCTATAGAAAGTGGCCGAGTTGGAGCTGAGGATTGACTCTGAACCCATCCAGCAAGAACGAAGGTGAGATTGGACAACTTAACATTATTACATTACAAGATTTTAATTGAATAACTAAAATAATAAACATATATCATTCTAGATATAGTTACCATCTTTGATAGCACACTTCCACTCTTTTAATTCTTTGATGTATTTTAAAGAGGAAACAAAGCAACATTATAAGAAAGTTATGAATACTGAATTGACTAAAATGACAGAACTATTTTTTATACATAACTGCTGCCTGTACAATCCACTAAGTTGCACATGTACTTTTTCTTTAGTAACTTCTATCTCTGTAAAATCTTAGAATTTATATGTATAAATGTAACTACTGTTTGTGTATAAATATAAATAGAAATGTAATTACAGTTTGTGTCATCATCTTCTTTCGGCTGTTCCCATTAGGGGTCACCACAGTGGATCATCTGTTTCCATTTCTTCCTGTCCTCTGCATCTAGCTTTGTCACACCAACCACCTGCATGTCCTCTCTCACCACATCCATAAACCTTATCTTAGGCCTTCCTCTTTTCCTGTTACCTGGTAGCTTCATCCTAGGAATCTTTTTCCCAATATACTCAGCATCCCTCCTCAGCACATGTCCAACCCAACGTAATCTTGCCTCTCTGGCTTTGTCTCCAAACCTTCCAACCTGGGCTGACCACCTAATATACTTATTCCTAATCCTGTCCACCCTCGTCACACCCAGTGCAAATCTTAACATCTTTAACTCTGCCACATCCAGCTCTTACTCCTGCCTTTTTGTCAGTGCCACTGTCTCCAACCCATATAACATAGCTGGTCTCACTACCCTCTTGTAGACCTTCCCTTTCACTCTTACTAGTACTCGTCTGTCACAAATCAATCCTGACACTCTTCTCCACCCACTACATCCTGCTTGTACTCTCTTCTTCATCTCTCTTCCACACTCACCGTTACTCTGAACTATTGACCCCAAGTATTTAAACTTATCCACCTTCACCACTCTAGTCCTTGCATCCTCACCATTCCTCTATCCTTCACCTCATTCACACACATATATTCTGTCTCAGTCCTCCTGACCTTCATTCCTCTTCTCTCTAGAGCATATCTCAATCTCTCCAGGGTCTCCTCCACCTGTTCCCTATTCTCACTACAGATCACAATGTCATCTGCAAACATCATAGCCCACGGGGACTCCTGTCTGATCTCATCTGTCAACCTGTCCATCACCATTGCAAATAAGAAAGGGCTCAGAGCTGATCCTTGATGTAATCCCACCTCCACCTTAAATGCATCCGTCACTCCCACTGCAGACCTGACCGCTGTCACACTACCCTCGTACATATCCTGTACCACTCTTACATACTTCTCTGACACTCCCGACTTCCTCATATAATACCACAACTCCTCTCTAGGCACTCTGTCATATGCTTTCTCTAAGTCTACAAGAACTCAATGCAACTCCTTCTGACCATCTCTGTACTTCTCCATCAACACTGTCAGAGCAAACATCACATCTGTAGTGCTCTTTCCCAGCATGAAACCATACTGCTGATCACTAATCATCACGTCCCTTCTTAACCTAGCTTCCACTACTCTTTCCCATAACTTCATGCTGTGACTGATCAATTTAATCCCTATGTAGTTAATACAGTTCTGCACATCACCCTTATTCTTAAAAATCGGTACCAAAACACTTTTTCTCCATTCCTCAAGCATCCTCTCACTTTCCAAAATTTCATTAAACAATCTGGTTAAAAACTCCACTGCCATTTAACCTAAAAACCTCCATGCTTCCACAGGTATGTCATCTGGACCAACAGCCGTTCCATTCTTCATCCTCTTCATAGCTATCCTTACTTCCTCCTTGCTAATCCATTGCACTTCATGATTCACTATGCCTACATCATCCAACCTTCTCTCCCTCTCATTCTCTTCATTCATCAACCCCTCAAAGTACTATTTCCATCTCCTCAACACACTCTCCTCACTTGTGAGTATGTTCCCTCATTATCTTTTATCACCTTTACTTGCTGCACATCTTTCCTAGCTCGGTCCCTCTGTCTAGCCAATTAGTACAGGTCCTTTTCTCCCTCCTTAGTGTCCAACCTTTCATACAACTCTTCATATGCCTTATCCTTAGCCTTCACCACCTCTCTCTTTGCCATGCACCTCATCTCTTTATACTCCTGTCTACTTTCTTCATCTCTCTGACAATACCACTTCTTCTTTGCCAACCTCTTTCTCTGTATACTCTCCTGTACTTCCTCATTCCACCACCATGTCTCCTTGTCGTCCTTCCTCTGTCCAGATGTCATACCAAGCACATTTCTAGCCATCTCCCTTACTAGCTCTGCTGTAGTTACCCAGCTATTTGGTAACTCTTCACTACCACCCAGTGCCTGTCTTAACTCTTCCCTGAACTCCACCTCACAGTTATCCTTTTTCAGTTTCCACCATTTGTTCCTTGGTGCTGCCCTCACACTCCTCCTCTACTTGATCACCAGCGTCATCTTACAAACCACCATCCTATGCTGCCTAAATACACTTTCCCCGGACACCACTTTACAGTCTCCAATCTCCTTCAAACTCGCCCTCCTACATACGATATAATCCACCTGTGTGCATCTACCTCCACTCTTGTATGTCATCCTATGCTCCTCCCTCTTGTTAAAATACGTATTCACCACAGCCATGTCCATCCTTTTCATAAAATCCACTACCATCTGACCTTCTGCATTCCTTTGTTTAACACCATACCTACCCATCACTTCCTCATCCCCTCTGTTCCCTTCACCAACATGCCTATTGAAATCTGCTCCAATAACCGCACTCTCACCCTTGGGTACAGTCATCACCACTTCATCCAACTCACTCCAAAATTTTTCTTTCTCGGCCATCGCATACCCAACTTGTGGAGCGTATGCACTAACAACATTTATTTTTACACCATCAATTTCCAGCTTCATAAGCATCACTCTATCCGACACTGATTTCACCTCCAAAACACTCTTAGCATACTGTTCCTTCAGGATAACTCCTACGCCATTTCTCCTCCCATCAACACCATGATAAAACAATTTGAACCCATCTCCGATACAACTAGCCTTACTCCCCTTCCATTTGGTCTCTTGCACACACAATATACCAAACTTCCTTCTGTCCATCATATCAGCTAGCTCTCTCCCTATACCAGTCATACTGCCAACATTCAAAGTTCTGACCCTCACTACCACAGTCCTAGCCTTTCTCCTCTCTTCCTGCCTTCGGCCATGCCTTCCCTCTCCTCTCCTCCTTCGGCCAATAGTAGCCCAATTTCAGCCAGCAGCCTGTTGGCTAACAGTACTGGTGGTGGTCATTGTTAACCCGGGCCTCAACCGACCCGGTATATAAATATTTACTGGTGTCCGCATGAATGATTTGGCCAAGTTTTATGCCAGATGCCCTTCCCGACGCAACCCTCCTCATTTATCCAGGCTTGGGACCAGCAGAAAGAAATGCACTGGCTTGTGCATCCCCAGTGGCTGGTTTTAATTATGGTTTGTGTATTAATGTAAACAGAAATGCAACTACTTTGTGTTTGACTGGAACTTAGTATAATGCAACGTAAGCAAATGGAGCTTTTCTGTCCAGGCATCTGCTGAAAATGGGTATTACCCAGTCCGACTTTCCCGATAAACAAAGACAAATAAATAAATAAGGCTCATAAATATGTCAAATTAGCATGGATTTGCACAGTTATAATATCTAGTAATTATATTCATGAAAATGATCAAAAATGCCTCACAGTATTTAACTGTAAAATGGAGGCAGCAGAACACGTGTTTAAAAATGGAGAATTCAGTTTTGCATCTTATATTTTAAGGATTTTGTCTGGCAGTTTGGCAGAGAGGCTTAATAAGATTCATTCAATTTCTCCGAGTTTTATTCCAACAGTCCTTTTATACAAATGCTGTAACTTTGGGCAAGTCATTTAACCAGTTAATGCTGCTGGGTCACCACAAAGAAAAAGTATTTATTTGTAATGGGCTTGCCTTGTTAAAGCATAACTAGTATAAAATCAAGTCGTAGTCAAACTGTTACATGATACTCTAAATTACATGCTGAATAGTGACTGGAACTCACTGAGCATGAGTCAACAATTTTTCATGAATATCACAGCAGAAACAGTCAATGCTCTGTCTTTCACCAGGGAACACATAGATGGATAGATAGAGATATACATACGTGTGTGTGTGTGTGTGTGTGTGTGTGTGTGTGTGTGTGTGTGTGTGTGTGTCTGTAAGTATATCTACATATATATATATATATATATATATATTAATTTGGTTGTTGTTGTTGTGCTAGTATAACAATTTGTATAGTATTAGAGAAATCTTTTAAGAGCTGTGGTAATAACAAATAAATCCAGATATGGATACTTAGTAGAGAGAGAGAATAAGCAATAAATCATTTCTGTGAAAAACAGAAAAAAAGAATGGAAAACGGTTAAATCCCTTGTTATGCAAGTGACAAGCTCCCTTGCCCCTCACCCTTCATGCAAAATGGCTTCACTTCTACACCCCCTTAGTCAATCACTGCTTAGTAATAATTTGAGTTTGCAACTTGATTAAGTGTTCAGTTACCTCAAATGCATTATTTCCAGTTTTCATAAATTGCATCAGATTTTGTTGAGTATTCAAAGTGGAATGAAATCAGTCTTAAGAAAAAAGTTTACATTTCTGCAAATGTAATCTTTCTGCTCGATATTGTAATATGTCAGCTAATTATAATGAAAGAAAATTATATTGCACATCTATTATTTGCATAATGTCATAAGAAGATTATGTAACAGAAATTATCTCATATAGCAGCATATTTTTATGTGTGTCTTAGGAATATGCATCTTTTGGAGATACAATGCAATTGAGCTTTACATGTCTAACTGGCAAAAATCAGCAATATTTGTACTTAAAACTAATGATTGTCCACACTTGTAGCTAGTGCGATCATGTTCAGTATTATGTGAATTGACATTGTATGTTATCATTTATGTATATTTTAGTAAGCTATTTATTTCAGTTGTATTTCCCCTTTGCAAGTTTCGTCAGTCATACTTTTTGTTTGTTTCTTCTTTTAAAACTTATATAAAAAAACAACATCCATTGTCTAATATGTCAGTGACATAGACAATGAAATGATTATGTTCATCTAACATGACCTTTCTTGTGTGAAACCATGCTCCAACCTGCTCACCTCCATATTTACAGTGGGTATTTCTTTTATAAATAATTCAGTCATATCAGATTAACCTTGTAGTTGTATTCTGCCTCTCCAAGCTTCTCAGGTGAATTCAGAGTTCAGGTGGGAGGTTGGCATAGTGGTTAAGTTGTCTACCTTGCAGACATAAGGTGCAGGGTTTGATTCTCACCTGGGGTAATTAGCTAGGCTTAAAATGGCTCACGAGGGCAGTTAGTCTAGTAGTAACCTAGAGCCCTTATAATATTCATTTGGTACTACCATTAGCATTTTGGAAAATATGGTCAGATCTACTGTTAACTGCAGACTTGGTAAGTTCAGTTGTTTGTCTTTCGGCTTTTCCCAGTAAGGGGTCGCCACAGCGGCACTGGGTCCACTAATGATTGGTAGTAGATTTTTACGAAACACCGAAGTGTCAGCTCGATGCTCAACCTTCAATGAAGGCACTCCCATTTACGCACGCATGTCTTTCGAATGCTACCTAACCGTGGGGAGGACATGCAAACTCCACACAGAAGGCACTCCCAAGCCAGTTGAGAATCAAACGGGAGAACCTCTTGCTGTGAGATAACAACGCTACCGCCGTACCACCGCATTATGTAGGAAATCACAGTTGGCCATATTAATTGCTAAGTGTCTATTCAGAAGCTATGCTTGTATGACTGGAGTATCATTCACACTATCAAAAAGATTTTTATTGCTTTCTTTATGTGAGTCTTCATTCAGCTTTAAAAATATAAACAGAAATAAGTGTTCACGTTCTCAGTTTCTTGGCCTTCTCTGCCTGTTCCTTATATTACAGCTTGGCATACTTCACTTATTTTGTTCTGACTTCTTACTGTATGTGCACAGTTTTTATCTTCCTTCCTGATTCTGTTTGTTCATAGAATATTCTTTTTCAGACTTAACTCAGGCATTGCAAAGATATCATTTAAATGAATTTGTACTTGCACAGAAAATCCAAAAGCTGCATTGTGCTATTTAAAAAGCTGCCATTGCACTCTGTTCTTCTTTATTGTACTGACATGACATAACGTTTTAATATCTGAGGTGCTGCCTTGCTATTAGGAAAGAAAGACACACGCATATTAATCCTGCAGTACATAATCAAATATGGAACATATTGAGTACAAAAGGTTATTAGTTTTTTTGGTGCTGATATTGTATTCAAGTTTTGCTGAAAATTAAGAGCTCCCACTGTCTAAACAAGATATCAAATAGGGCCGGTGTTATTGCATATGTATAGAATAATTATTTTAACCATCCTATGCATTGTTATATATCTCAAGGACTTTGTGAACACGTTTTGGCATTTATCTTCTCTATCTGCTTTCATGCAGTTATCATTTTGATTGTTCTTTTCTTAATATTTACATGGTTTGTACTTATTTTGTATGCTGATTCTTATTAAGAATGAACTTTCTTTACATATGATTTCCATACTGTCTAGTTTCAGATGAAGTCATTTTAAAGAAATGTAGAAGCTCTGGTGGTGTCTCTCAATGCAGCCGTTGAATGTTCATAGAGCTTATGTCCCTCTAAGAAAATAATAATAAATTGTTGTGTTTTTGCTGATTATGCTGTTTCTGAAGCACTGAGAATAAGGAAACGGATTGCAGGATAATGGAGTCTAACCAAATCACTTATTTTGCATGCAAAACAAACATAAAGTAAGGTTTTAATTGCCAGTTAGTTAAAAGCATTTTCTTTAACATGGAAAATGTTATATTGACAGTTGTTTTATCCACATGATTTCAGTCATGCATTTCATATGCTTAACCATGCTCTTCTCCAAAACAGGTGTGCCAAAAGTGGGTCCTCTTAAATGGTTTGCTAGTTACTTTATGCATACAACTGTCATACTTCTATTTAGCTGTTTACTATCTGTCTACACCTTTCTCATATCTACAGTACAAGGAAAAAGTTCCTTACTTGTAAAGATGGCAGCATAATCTATGTCTCTGATTTAGAAGAATTTTATTTATTTTTATTTAACATTTGTTTACTGGGAAAGCTCGACTTGGAATGAGCCATTTTCAGCAGAGGCCTGGGAAGAAACACTCCAACACATGTTTTTATAATATGTGAGGAAACTGGAGCACCCAGAGAAAACCCACATGAATGCAAGGAGGACATGCAGACTCTGCACAGAAGGCATCCCCGCTAAGAATCAAATTAGAGAACTTCTTGCTGGGTGGCAACAATGCACACCGCTGTATCACTGCACAGTCCATTAATTAATGCTACTAGGTTTTCCAACAGTTGCAAACAGCAATGATGAAGAAATAATTAGTGGACAAATGATAATTATGAGAGGTAGCTAAGGTCATACTAAAATAACACTGCAGACACACATGGAATACAGGTATAGTTTTAGAAAATAAAATGCTGACGTCTTGTGTTTTGATTAAATTGATGGATTAAAGCATAAATGTAGCTAGGTCATCTGCTGCCCTGTGTAGTTCCCCATACTGTTGTCCCCTCAAGTCTAAGTTGAATAAAAAAATGTTCTTTTATGCTCCTATGACTTCAGCAAGCTGCTTGCTACAAATGTAACAACTAACTAGCTTCAATTATCATCTCTAATATGAGCTTCATAAGTCAGTTCTGGTAATTATACTCACGCACAATGAGTACTATCAAGCTAGTAATCCTAGTAACCTGTTCCTCTTCACCTCACTCTATTTAAACCCCTAGATAAAGGACTTGCATATCAGATTATAGAAGTCAAAGATAGTGCATACTTTCATGTTCAGCAATAACCATTTACTGAAAAGTAAATGCATTTTAGTAAAGAATATTTTTTTTCAAACCTTAAGGTAGTATTTTTTAATTGGAAGCAAAAGGAAAAAGAAATTAGAAGTTACACTAAGGTTATCATGTATGGCCCTGCCCGATTTGGGAGGTGGGCACTTTTAAATAGTCATAAAGGGTGTCTAGAACTTACATTTGTCTGCTTAAAGACATATACGGTTAGGCATTTTATGATCCCGGTGATCACTTGCCTAGTGCCTATGCTGTGGCTGAGAAATTACAAAGTGTGAATGTATGATGTTCAGCAAGTCATGGTTTATTAAATACACCCTTAATGAATACAAAACACTTCACAACAAAGTCAAAAAGCTTATTATAGCAGACCAACAAAATTATTTCTCCTTACTTCAAAACAGCCATAAAATAAGTCCAAAAAAATTCTGAAAAGATATCTCCGCTCTCCTTAATCCCGACAAAAAAGATAATCCCAGTCCAGACCCTAATGCACTAGACATAGATCTGGCCACTCAATTTAACTCTTTTTTCATCGACTCAATTACCAAACTAATCTCATCCTTCTCTAACAACACTACACCCTCTACTTCTGCATCTCCTCTCATGTCATCCCTTTCACCACCACCCTCTAATACTCTCAACTCTCAATCCCCACCTTTTTCTATAAAACCCATACCCATATCTACCATAAAAAAAACTCCTTCAGAAACTGAAACCATGCACCACTGTCCCCGATAACATTCCCTCATACCTTCTTAACATAGTAGCCAAAGCCATTGCCTTCCCCATCAGTATTCTAATCAATCATTCTATCTAAGAAAGTTATTTACCCCAACTTTGGAAAAGGGCTTTCATCATACCCTTGCACAAAAGAGGCAATAATAATAATACTACAAACTTCTGTCCTATCGCCATCCTATCCCCCATCTCTAAACTTCTTGAAAAATGTATCCATTTACAACTCCTACCCTATCTTATAGACAATCACTTACTAACTCCCACGCAACATGGATTTGGACCCAGTCACAGCACTATGCCTGCCCTTCTTTCCTTCCTAGAAATAGTGAACAAAGCCCGAGACTCTGGCTGTACTGCATCTACTCGCCTGCTTGATCTCTTTAAGGCCTTCAATACCATCTCTTACAACCTTCTCCTTGCTAAACTCTCTAAACTAAACCTATCGCTTTCCTCAATCAGCCTGTTCACCAGTTACCTCTCAAACAGACAACAAGCAGTCAAATGGAAAAAAAAAACACCTTGTTATTCCTCAACACCCCCACTGGTGTTCCCCAAGGATCCATACTGGGTCCCATCCTCTTCAATATATTCATAAATGATTTCCACTGCTCAATACCTAATGCAAATCTTATCCAATACACAGATGATTCAACTATAATGTGTTCTGTCACTTCCATTTCCACACTCTTAAAGCTAACTCAAGACGCATTCTCTACCACTGAACAACAGATGATAGATAATCACCTAGTACTTAATGCCTTAGAAACCAAACTAATGGTATTTACCCCCTCTAAAACCACCACTATAGATAGAAACTCATTCTCCATCACCTGCCAGAACAACACATCTCTCGAACTGTGTTTGTGTTTGACTGGAACTTAGTATAATGCAACGTAAGCAAATGGAGCTTTTCTGTCCAGGCATCTGCTGAAAATGGATATTACCCAGTCCGACTTTCCCGATAAACAAAGACAAATAAATAAATAAGGCTCATAAATATGTCAAATTAGCATGGATTTGCACAGTTATAATATCTAGTAATTATATTCATGAAAATGATCAAAAATGCCTCACAGTATTTAACTGTAAAATGGAGGCAGCAGAACACGTGTTTAAAAATGGAGAATTCAGTTTTGCATCTTATATTTTAAGGATTTTGAGACTAAATAAGATTCATTCAATTTCTCCGAGTTTTATTCCAACAGTCCTTTTATACAAATGCTGTAACTTTGGGCAAGTCATTTAACCAGTTAATGCTGCTGGGTCACCACAAAGAAAAGGTATTTATTTGTAATGGGCTTGCCTTGTTAAAGCATAACTAGTATAAAATCAAGTTATAGTCAAACTGTTACATGATACTCTAAATTACATGCTGAATAGTGACTGGAACTCACTGAGCATGAGTCAACAATTTTTCATGAATATCACAGCAGAAACAGTCAATGCTCTGTCTTTCACCAGGGAACACATAGATGGATAGATAGAGATATACATACTTGTGTGTGTGTGTGTGTGTGTGTGTGTGTGTGTGTGTGTGTGTGTGTGTGTGTGTAAGTATATCTACATATATATATATATATATATATATATATATATATACATATATATATATATATATATATATATATATATATATATATATACATCTATATATATGTATATATATATATATATATATATATATATATATACATATACATATATATATTAATTTGGTTGTTGTTGTTGTACAGTATTAGAGAAATCTTTTAAGAGCTGTGGTAATAACAAATAAATCCAGATATGGATACTTAGTAGAGAGAGAGAATAAGCAATAAGCAACAAATCATTTCTGTGAAAAACAGAAAAAAAGAATGGAAAATGGCTAAATCCCTTGTTATGCAAGTGACAAGCTCCCCTGCCCCTCACCCTTCATGCAAAATGGCTTCACTTCTATACCCCCTTAGTCAATCACTGCTTAGTAATAATTTGAGTTTGCAACTTGATTAAGTGTTCAGTTACCTCAAATGCATTATTTCCGGTTTTCATAAATTGCATCAGATTTTGTTGAGTATTCAAAGTGGAATGAAATCAGTCTTAAGAAAAAAGTTTACATTTCTGCAAATGTAATCTTTCTGCTCGATATTGTAATATGTCAGCTAATTATAATGAAAGAAAATTATATTGCACATCTATTATTTGCATAATGTCATAAGAAGATTATGTAACAGAAATGATCTCATATAGCAGCATATTTTTATGTGAAGAAATGCACAAAAAAACAAAGACAAGCAAAGAATAATCCACGACCTTGAAGAAAGGAACCAGAACTCTGCTAAAGTCCACAAGGCTGTATTTTTATTTCTGAAGTGTTCCAAAAGTCACAGATAAAATCACACTGAAGTATTCCAAAAATCACAGATAAAATCACACAAGCGCTTTCGCTCAGGCAGTCCTGAGCTTTATCAAGTGAAAACAAAATGCAGTATGCAGTAACCTCCATTAAATAGCCTAGCAATTATACAATTAATTAATTAGTAAGTCTAGTACTAAGGTGTGGTGCTTTGAAGTTGGATGTTAAAAAAGTTAGTCATTATACCAACTCAAAAAATGAAATGTTTGCAACAACATCTGCACTTAAATAAAAATGACTAATCATAAAAAACATTTTAAAATACCAGTTTCCTAGGTTTCAGAACATAAAAGTCTGAAGTCTGGTTGGGGTTGTAGATTGTTAAGGAATATGCTTAAAGATGTGTTTGGATTGTCAGTGAATTGTTAAAAACTTTTTTCTTTTTATTATTACTTTGCACTGATAAAGACATGCAATAAAATGTGCGTGAGATATTTTTGATGCCCATCCATATACCATTTCATATAGAATTTGATTTATTACCACTGAACAACAGATGATAGATAATCACCTAGTACTTAATGCCTTAGAAACCAAACTAATGGTATTTACCCCCTCTAAAACCACCACTATAGATAGAAACTCATTCTCCATCACCTGCCAGAACAACACATCTCTCGAACTGGTATCTGAGGCCAAACTATCAGGTGTCCACATTGGCGACCAGCTTAAATTCAATTCCCACCTACAAATAAACATTAAAAAAACACCAGAAACTAGGCATGCTCTACCGCCATAATCGATACCTCACTCCTTCTACTAAGTTCACTTTCTGTACCACATTTCTCATCCCTTCTCTCCTTTATGATGCCCCACTCCTAACAAACCTACAATCTTCTCTTAAAACAAAACTCTCCTCTTGCTATAATAAAATTGCCAAGTTTGCCACAAGCCACAAGTCTTCCACTCATCAATGCGTATCCTTTCACAAACTAAGTTGGTTAGAACTACCCAATTATCTCACCTACACTCAACTTATTCATGCACACAAACTCATTTTCAACCCCTCCCTCTATCCCTCCCTTTCCTCAACCTTTAAAATACACCACCCAGAAAGACTCTTAAGATCTAACAATCAAAACCTAATAGAACTGTACAAACCCATTCATCCCCCTGGTAAAAATGTCCAATCCTTTGCACTTGCACGTCTATGGAGCTCCCTACCACCATCCATCCATACCACAACAAACCTCTCTTCCTTTAAAAAATTACTTCACTCACATCTAATATCTCAGTGGGAATGATCCTGCTCCCACCCCACATAATCTCTTCTCATGTCTACATCTGTGCCAACTCTTTTACTTCAGTCTCTTAATTCATATATAGGTTTAGCAGTTACTAAGTCATTAGCAAATAACTACTTAGAATTCACAACTTGTACTAGTTCACGTCAGAAATTGTATCTCTAAATGCAATGTTTTTATTAGTATATGCACTTACTGTAACCTAAAACTTTGATTGTAATTTTTGTTTTTTTTTGGAGCTTTTCTCCCCAGGACTCCATTGAAAATGGGTTCTTCTTGATCCAATGGACTATCATGGGAAAACAACTGCAAATAAATAAATAATGAGTCACTTCAGGGCAGATCAGATGGGAATGAAATTATTTTAAAATGGGTGGGAAGACTGATGATAAATTTTAAGTGGAAATGTAATGTGTCGATTAAGAAATATGCAGAAATTGAGAGACTTTGTGAGGAATTTCAACATAGTATAGAAACATATGAAGAATATGGAAGGAAAGTAGAATTTTTCCAATTAATGATAATGAATGAATGGCTTGTGAGTCAGAAATACGCAGTTACAGGAACAAGTGTAAACCTTTTCGGTGTAACAGTTAAGAAATGTTAAAAGGACATTAATTCAATAGGAATATAAAAGTAAAAAAAAAATGGAAGTAGCTGATGAGTATCTATAGACAATTTTAATAGGAAGATAAAACCAAATTATAGGGGACAGAGTAGTCAAGTAAATCAATTGCATGAATGGGGAGAAAAAGGAAGGACAGGAAAGTAAGAAAAGGGGAAATCTTCATGCAGAGGTCATACAGAAGGACAGCATTTATGAGTGCACAAAATGGGAGAAAACAGTGCAAGTTTTTTTCTGACAATAGGGTCTGCCTTTGATTTATACATATATATATATATATATATATATATATATATATATATATATATGTATATATATATATATATATATATATATATATATATATATATATATATATATATATATATCTAGGCTGTACATCATTTTGTCGATCACATTTTGTGCGATTTACATTTGTGTGAAAGTGCCATTTCGCACAATGAAAAAACGAATGCCACAATGTCGAACCTTACAACAGTGAATGCAATACAGCATTCTCTGTTGTAAGGTTCAACAACACTGTGATGTAGATCACACTATAGTGGGGATTGGGAAATGTAACCTTTCCCTCACTATAGTGCGATCCTGGAGTTTGTATATTTAAGTAGCAGGGGGTGCAGGGGGCTTGCCCCCCTGCAAACACGTTTTTCCTGTGCAGGTCAAAGTTATACTGTTCCCGGAAGTGTGGTGAATGTTCGAATTATGTCGAATTCAAACATTCACCACTTCAGAGTTAAACTTTATTTGTGTTCAACATTATAAACTTTGCGTTTTTTTTTGAATTAGTATCAATTTGCCATTTAATTCGGCGAAATAATAATAAACTATATATATATATATATATATATATATATATATATATATATATGTTTTATATATATATATATATATATATATATATATATAGAGAGAGAGAGTGTGTGTGGTGTGTGTGGTGTGTGTGTGTGTGTGTGTGTGTGTGTGTGTGTGTGTGTGTGTGTGTGTGTGTGTGTGTGTATATATAGAGAGAGACAGACAAACAGAGGAAAGAGTGAAGAAGGAGATTAGTTTAAGGTAAAAAAGCATAGAAGATGGGGGAATCAGTGTGTGTGGTGACAGACAGACACATATGTAAAACTACATACAAGCAGTGATAGATGCGCAAATATTCAGACAAGGAGATGGGATGAACAGTGATTAAAAGAGGGTGATCAAATGGCAAAGGGGAGGCTTGGACAAGGCACAACATATAGGGCATGATGCAATGAAGGGCAAGCCTTGACGAGAAATGGTGGCGGGGGGGGGGTGTTGTTGTGCATCATGCAACCTTCTATCCCAACCCAGAGAGAGAAATTAATGCAATCAATCAGTAGATGGTGGTATGGGCCACACCTTCATCTAATGGACTGATGGTTGGGAATGGGGGGACATTGAATCCACTATCTGCTCCAGGATGCTGACCATATTGGCCATATATCTTCTCACTGCTTTCTGTGTTGCAGCTGGCACCACCTGCTGCAGCCATGTCCTGGTCACATCATTCAATAGTGTAAGATTACCTATGATTGGGAGTCCAGGGTCCACCTTCCAGTGATGCACCACCAGCATCACTGCCCCCACACTCTTCACCTATAGGCTCAGCAGGAACAGACTGTGGTCAGGGTATACAGTGAGCAAATCTATCATATGGACCTGCAGTGAGGTGGCACACTGGGAAGTGTATCTCATGTAAGTCTATCCTGACAATGCAAAATCAGACACCCATCAGCATTTACAAATAATGCTTACCATGGTTAGCCTTTCATCTATTTGTACTCCATCAGTAAACAACATGCTTACTATCTCACTTTGCTCATGGAGAAACAAGAAAGGTACATGAGATTTTGTTGCATATTTGGGAGAGATACATATTTCCTCCCATTGTTTCTTTGTGAATTGCTTATCCAATCTCTCTTGCCAATCCTTTCTAACTTATAGTTATCATGCAATATTTTATATGTCCTACTAATGATTACTTTTCTAATGGCAGCTTCTGTTCTAGATTCTACTAAAACCTCTACCAGTGCTGGTCTCTTGTTTAGGACCACCCTGTTTCTTTCTCTTTGCCTATACTCTGATGTCAGTCCTTGAAAGGGAAGACAATCTCTTACTTGCAGTCCAAATAAATTATTGGCCTCTTCCCATTCTATTACATTTCCCTCTCCCAATACTTTGGTTCCTTTTCCAGTTTTCTCCAATAAATTCCAGCCCCCTCTTGTCTATTGTTTATATCCCTAATTGCAGTCATCCCTATCAGCAGAATCTCCTTTATCTATTCCTATGTTGGCTTAATTTTAGAATACTTTCTGCTATGTTATAATAGATTTAGGATTTTTGCTTGGAAATGTTTACAAAGATGTTTTATTCCCCAAGTGGACTCCAAACTTTTTTCCTCAGGTAGACAGCAAATGTTGGAGGTGTGACAGAGAAGAAAGAGGTGATTGGTTAGCAGACTTTATGGATTCCCTGCAGGATGCATTGTCAGAGATGCTTGGTGGGCAGATTAGTGTGAAGAGGGAGATAATTTTTCTGAGCTATAATATAAAATCGGAATTGCCTAGACATGGTAAGGCCTTGCTGTGTCTTATTATGGTGGCTGCCAAAAAAAGCACTTACTAGAAAATGGAAATCAAAATTTAAACCAACTGTACTAGAAACAGTGAATATAGTAACAGATGTAAAACAACTGAAACTGCAATCTTTAGAAAAAAGTAGGAGCAAACTACACAGGAAAAAATTGGAATTTTGGGAACAATACATACTGGAGAGGAATGTGGTTTATAAGAAGGTGGGACTTGAGCTATGTAATGCTTGACTGACAATGATTGGGTAGATCATAAGTGTTGTATAATGTTTGCAACTGGGATTGTACCAGCATGGTTTGTGATGTAAAATGCTTGCAGCTAGGATTGTGTTGATTTGGTTTGTTTTCATTTATATAAATGCATGATTGCTTATGTCATAAGTGATAGTTTAATAAAGATGTTTCTTGTTTAATAAAGGGGCAGGGATTGAATAATTTATGCAATGTTGCTTAGGTTATATAATATATAGCAATATATGTGACGTATAATGTTTGTTAATGTTAATTTAATACAGTATGTTTACTTTTAACAAGTGATAATTCAATAAAGGTGTTAAAACAAACAAACAAACAAAAAAAGAAAGGTATATGAAAGAACTGTCCAGGTGCAAGGTAAGATGCCAGAACAGCTATATAAGTTGCAGTCCCAAACATAAGTTCAAATCTGTATGATGTAAGCAGCAGGATAATGTGTATCTCCTTTGGGTGCATTAATATAGTGACACAAAGGGGTACGCCAGTTTGTTTGCATGCACCATGCGATGGTGCAGTAGAATCCAAAGCTATACGATAGCCATAAAGAAACACACACTATGTTGATCTATAAGCATCTCTCAAGAGGTTGACACTACTCTGAAAGTTTCTGGTAAGCTTTTTTGTTTGTCTGCTTTCCCAAGGATGTTCAATTTTGAGGAAGGATTTACTTAATGTATGACTAACAATATAGCCTGCATGTCTATATGGTATGTGGATTGTACTGGCAACAAGGTAGCTTATGATCTCAGGAAAACCATCCATGTGCATGCCTATGGTGAGCTAATAGCCATATACATGTATAAGCTGTTTTCTAAATAATTTCATTGCTACACATGTATCACCAATATGTAATTAAGGCAGACCAGTGTCATCAGTGTGTCTCTAGAAGTCCTTTACAGTGAGCAAAAGGTTTGAATGCCTTACCCTATACATATTTGTATGTCTTAACATATGCATCCTGTGGGAAGCGTATGTACCAGCCAATGCTAAGCATTGCTGCTGCATGTATTCTGCATCCTGCAGTTTTATTCTGGCATCCTTTTGAATATAATGGTGTATAGCAAGGTTAGTCTTTATCTGTAGCTGTGATCATACCTGTCCCAGCAATATAAAGCCTACAAATATGTATCATGTGTTGACATGTGTCTGCATATCTGCAAGACAACGTGCACAGAAGAGGCTAGAAATTTTCATATTTATTGAAAATAATGTCTTGTCAACATGGGTGGTGTTTGTTGTTGAAAGGAGGTGCTAATACCCCTGGTGTCAGATAGTAGATGTAGCAGATTGTGGTCCATGAAGTAAATGTCATAGGAGGATACAGCTTCAATGTACAAGAGTGTCATAAGTAGGTTACTAACATGTTACATCACACCAGGACAAAAACTTTCCTTGTGACAAGGAGACTAGCCACTGGGCATCTTTGGGCATCAGGTTAACAGATAAAGAGCTGTTTTGGAATCATCCTTGGTGAAGTAGACACTAACAACAAGATGGAATAACACCATTAATTCAGTAGATGATTGACCAAGTTAGTACTATGTACAACTGCACACTGTACAGCAGTACTGCACATATACGCTATAGGCTAACCACAGAATCTGTTGCCTATTTTTTTTTTATGTTATAGGGAAATCAGGTATACAGCCTCAACATAACTGTAGTGGAGATAGATTATGATTATTTGGTATGTGTTTAATGGACACCCTTAACAAGCATTCCAGGCAGACATGGTTATATCATAGTAACCCATGCTCACCACAGTCTGTCTTTTGTAGTATATTCACATGGATGATCACTAAAACAGAGACATGGGAACACTTATAAAGGTTGGGGCAGCACAAAAGAATGATGTTGGCACCCAAACTATAGTTGACCATGATGTTAAGGTTTAGATACCTAATTTACAGTCAGATAACAAGGTAGCACTTTCTGTTTCCATCTTGGGTGGAGATCCAGGCACAGTACAGGGTGAATGTATGTCCACAGCCACAGATGACATAGAGGCTGTACAATCCAAATGCTTCCACACCCAGTAGAGGATGGTCGCTCATGGGTTAAAGCACCATCACTGCTCTCCTGTGAACATGAGCGCCCCATAATTAATAAGGGTATACCACCAATGCACATCCTTACAGGATGTAGAATTCCATCCCATCTCACAACTGGCCTCTGACATGCATACAGCATTCAGGCTCAGTTGGATGTGCAAAACTATCATCTAAGCGCAATTAGCTGCAGCCCATTCCAACATGGAGCATATTGTTACAGTGGGTGGCCTTTGTGAGGGTGGCTCCCTGCTTGGACAAAGGCAGTGAAGACATACAGTTCAATCATCAGGCCTCCAGAAGAGGGACTAATCTATACCACTGACCATGATGTCTATTATATTTATTTATTTATTTGACATTTGTTTACCGGGATAGTCCATTTGGGTGACATAACCCATTTTCATAGGGCAGCCTGGGGAGAAAAGTTCCACATTTATAACTTGGTTACACATACTATACAATTGGTTACTTATATAAGAATACACTGAATATTTACAGTCAACAGAATAACATCTAATATCTACAGACTAGTAGAATATTTACAGTTTACATTCATACAAAACTTGAAATAAGCTTTTTAGGGTAAATAGTATATGCTTAGAGTGTGTTTGATTATCATGACACAGATTGGAGTAGATCATTCATAATACTAGTCCTTTGGTAAATGAGTAGAATGATAGAGACAAAAGTGCGTTTGTGTATCATGACACAGATTGGAGTGGGTTAGGCAGAATATCAGTCCTCTGGCAAAATGAGTGATATGCTAGACAGAAAGGTGCATAGTATTCATATCTTTGCTGTGATAGCCGGTAGATTAGTTTAGGAGGAGGAGGTTAGTAAGGTGAGAAAGAAGTGGATTTGCCTGGAATAAGGCATGTGCATAACCATGATTTGTTTAGGTGGCTGAACAAGTGGTCTGTGGCTGCATAGACCACTTCTGTCTCCAACTTCATGCAGAGGGTTTCTAGTGACACCATCACTTCTGTGTCTGGCAGTGTTGCATAAGGCTGGTGTATAATATATTCATGG
The DNA here is from genome assembly GCF_019279795.1 of Protopterus annectens. NCBI lineage: Eukaryota > Metazoa > Chordata > Ceratodontiformes > Protopteridae > Protopterus > Protopterus annectens. The sequence continues at coordinate 1,281,682,670 of NC_056733.1, forward strand.
GGTGGCCCTGTAGGGGCAGAATCAGAGGATACACATTTCTCACCTGTATCTTGAGATTTACAACACTCTGACACTACTTGGTTTGGGCAGCAACAACATGCACTCTCCACTTCCATGTCACATTGACAGCACACTTCAGACTGGTCAAAGCCTTATAGTGCCAATTCTTAATGCAATAAGCCATTGGAGTGTCTGTAGCTTGTGGTTATGCAGTAGCATCCCCACCATATTGTAGGAAGAATTAGTGTATTCCACGGAGTACCTGCTTCCTTGAAGCCTGTATAAACACCTTCCATGACATATTCTCCACACCCAGTGTGAGTGCGCAATGATGGCCATGTTTTATTCTGTCCCTAGTCACCTGTGCACATGATGATGACTGTGACCCACCCCACCCACCCTCATGTGTGATTTATGTTGGACTATGTTAGAAAATTTTATACACAATGTAGCCTAACCATTCATTGGTCAGCATATCCTGATAGTGACACAACATGCATTATGTTTTGTCTGTTAGACACAGTACAGTCACTGTGTGTTCATCTGGGGCTATAGTTCTGGACTATATGACTGCTTTGCCTGAACTTCCATGTACTATGACAATCATCTCCTGAACATATTATTAAGAATGCAACATGCTAGTTAAAATCCTGCTGGCTGTGTCATGATAATACTGGATTTCTTCTAGACATATTAGTACAGTAGCAGTTGGCTCTGACCATACAAAAAACATGATATATGGGTTTGTGCATCTTTGATTTATGTTAGGACATGTTCTGTTGATTCCTTATAGTCACCATAATCCAGAGCTTTGCTGTGTATAAAGCATTGCCTTCAATATAGAATCAACAAGTGAGTGGTATTGCTGGGGTCTTCCTACACTTATCCCTTTAGCACCTGTTAACCTTTACAGCCAGTAATCTGTACAGCATCAACAGCAAATGAAAAAAGTATTGCAAGCATTTGGCATTTCCTGTATCAGTATATGTTTGTCAGAACCACATTTAGAGAGAATAAAATGTTCAGTGGTCTTTCCCCTAACATTTCCTATAGACAATGCACTGTCATGGCTAAGCAAGTTTAATAAATGACACATGAAATGCACAGCTCCTGTCATTACCACCATGTCATTGACATCAATATACATCATTTGCATATAACATTCACTTTGGGATAAAAGAAAGAAAATACCTTACTGAAAGTGAATTACCAATTAAATTGAATTTGCATAGTTTGTCAATAATTTATGAGTAAAGTTGTTTATAGCTTACTTTAAAAGGTTTGCACTTACCAACAACAGCTGTTCCCCAAACTCAGCTATTTGCAGCTATATATGCCCCCAGATTCAAGAACAGTCCGTGCAAGAATAGCCTATTCTTGCACGGACTGTTTCGTATAGGAATACAGCAGCAGCACGCACTACATATTAAAGAAGGTATGCTGCTGTATTCCTACAGCTACACGATCCGTATACGAGTGCAGAGGGCATGTATAAGTCCTGCACTGATACTTAAACATGCCACCTGCACCCAGAAAGTGCTGTATGGCACTTTCAAGCAAGGAAGTAGCATAATGTTAGAGCCTGGCTTTAATATTATGCACTATTTCAGTGTCCGCGGACACTGAAATATAAAACTAGCATGTCAGTGTCCATGGACACTGAAAAAAGAGAAAAAAAAAAGCACACAATCCCTAAGAAGTAGCCCTCACAGTACATGAATGTCCCTGGATTGGCCAGATCCCTGCCCCACATGCCTGCAACCTGCTGATAAATATATGCAATAATTCAATATTTCTTTTTATTGTTTTTTTACAGTAAAAAAAAAGTTTAAGCACAGGCAGCGGGTTTGCACACAGTGGCACTTTGCTCATCCCAGCTTAAATGCTGTTTGAGAGTCAAATAGAATTCAGAAGGAAAAACCCTGTGTACTGAAGTAGCATAGCGATTAAAACACCAGTTTAGCGTGCAAGCCATGCATGATTCAAATCCCCGCTCTGGCTAATATATTTTAGGTGTGGAAGCAGTTGTAAATTAATTTTTATGAATTGGAATGATATTTGCAAGCCATATGCCTCACGTGCAGTGTGGTAATGTAGGACTATGAAAATGCCATATGAAAATGTAAAAGGATTTTTCAATTTATTTTTTAAATAATTGTTTGCGGCCAGATAAGCCTAATGCAACTCTGCTGAAACTAGCTAAGGATTGCTTAAGAATGAAAATATAAGCAATCCTTAGCAACCGGGTTTAAGCTGACTTAAGCGGACTTAAGCTTCGCTTAGTGCTCCGCAAACCCTGCAAACCCACTTACAACTGTTTAAAAAGTGCCTTAATCACTGCATCCAGCAGCTCTTCTTCTGGCCAGCAACAAAATAATCAGCCGTGTTCAGTCTTGAACCCAGGATGCTATACTCCATAATTACAGCAATTTCCCAATAGGCCATCTTAGCTGTAAGCAGTTAAGATGTTTTTTTCATGTTTTATCATGCAGTACAGTCAGTTTACAATAGGAAAGATAACTGCAATCAGGAATGAGTGTCATCTACAAATATATACATGAAAAAAAATATTTACATATATAGAGTGATAGATATGTGTGGAGATACATATATATGTATAATAATATACAGATATATTACCAAGAAATACTGCCGTGTAGATATATTTTATATATATACATATATATATTAAAAAAACAATATATATATATATATATATACATATATATATATATATATATATATATATATATATATATATATATATATATATTATATTTATATATATATATCGAGAGAGAGAGAGAGAGAGCATCAAGTCTCTAAATGCCCATACAAACATATGCTGCTGATAGACCACCCATAACTGAGGCAGCATGCACAGTTGGATACAAAAGGACCCATGACACTCAAATCTGCCCCCCCCACCCAGTCCAACTAAAAAGTGAACAGTATGCTGCTACAAAACCATGATAAGCCATACACAATGGCCAGACATATACAGTGACCTCTTAGCAAAACAACTACAATGAGTGAAGATACTAAACAAAAATACAAACAGCCAGTAATTCACACAACTTCATTTTACTCTGATGTCTTTGCTAAAGCCTTCAAGGAGTAACACATTACAAGAAATACTTGCCTTAATTAAAAGAAGCAATTAACACTCAAGTACATTTAAATACAAGGCCTCTAATTACACTCCTCATTCAACCCCCTTGAGGATGAAGTATTACATTTAAAAACATACATTGATTCTGTACATGGCAATTGTTCTTTTATGACTGTTTGATCAAACTGAGAAACAGAATTTTCAAAACCAGTACCTTGTAACCCACTACACTTAATTACATGCATATACACAGCCTCCAATTACACTACTCATTTAACCCCCTAGGGGATAGACTATCACATTTAAGAATTTAAACCGATGCTGTACATAAATGTTCTTTCGTGACTACTACCCCCACGGTGAGAATCATTGAAATATACACCTATAGAACTGTCTTCTTCCTCATCAGTAATATGTCTCACTGTCTTCTTCCTCATCAGTAATATATCTCACATGTTCTGACAACCTAGTTTTAAAACACTTGTTACTCTCTCCCACATAAAATATGTTACAAGGACATCTAAGAGCATTCACCATACACCATCCTCTTTTATGTACAAGTCCCACATGCTGTCCACCCTTTCTCCTCAGCAGGAATGACAGAGCAAAATAATGACAGACCCTACATATCAACCGCCTACTGTATGGCATCTGCACAAAGCCTTACATAATTTGGGACAGAGGCCCAAATACATGACCATACTTGAAATATTGCTGTTATACACTGAGAAAATTGCTGGTGTTACAGGGTTTGTTATAACATATCTTTGTTGAGGGATATAAAGTCTGAAACACAAATGAATGTTGGCATGTATTGATTGCAATCACCAGAGTATGTTACTGATTTGCCAAGGATAACACCTGTCTCGGGAACGGCCCAAACTTAACAGGCAAACCTCTGGCCATCATGTGGATAGCCCTACAGCTGAGAACTGTGCAGACACAGAACTTTATCACCCATGCAGAAGTAGCATGTTCAGACAAGCCCTGTTAAACAAGCAGTATTCAAAACATATAACAGCAATACTCACATTCTGCCCCTAAGTCTTGAATCTTCTCCACCATTTAGTTGGCTTGTCTCCACACGTCTTGTTCTAAGAGGAATTATCTCACATACCTCCACGATCTTTTCCTCACAGGCAAGGTAAAGGGCCAATGCCCACATGGAGTACTCAATTATAGGTGCGTGTTGCTATGACATTGGCTATTGGAATAAGTACACAGCTGATCTGCAGGCAATCAGCAACTGGGGAACACCAATTGGTGCTCAGGCCATCACATGAACATGAGCATTATCTACAAAAGACAAGCTGCCATCTATTCAAACCACTTCTGTCATAGACAGTCATGTGATTAAAAAAAAACACAAAAAGGATATGTCCATGAAAAATACAGAAACAAGGTATGTGAAACAGGTAAGTATGTAATTGAATGAGGTAGGTGGTCTGTAATAATGGGAAATAGGGGTTTGAAAGCATATGTCTCAACAAGACTTGCTGTACTGATGTACTGCTGAACAGCACTGATAGCCATAGCCTGTAGTTCTGTCTGTAGTGACTAGGCCAGCTACTGGGATGTTGTACATATCCATATGTTACCTGTGCATATAACTATGATACACATTTTGTCTTGTAATACAACATAACACAACTATACAGAGCATGTGCAGAATAAAGTACTGCTGCAGATGTGTGTGTTGAACTGCATGTAATATACTGCTCTCATACCATTCAGCTGTCCAGTGTTCTGCACCCTGACCACATGTGTGTCTCATATGTGTAGTACTTTACCCATAGAGTTGTGTTATGTCTGTCAAATCCTTGCCAAATCTGTGAAGACTGACATTACAACATCCCCCTTCATTGTCCTCTGGCTTTTTCCATTCGGGATTGCTACAGTGGATCATCTGTTGCCATTTCTACCTGTTTTCTGAATCTTGCTCTCTCACACCAACCACCTGCATGTCCTCTCTCACGACATCCAGAAACCTTATCTGAGGCCTTCCTCTCTTCCTCTTAGCTACACCCTTAACATCCTTTTCACAATATACTCAGCACCCCTCCTCAGCACGTCCAAAGTGATGTAATGCTACCTCTCCAACATTGTCTCATATCCGTCCAACATGGGTTGAGCCTGTCATATACACATTGCTACTCCTGTGCACCCGTGTCACACACAGTGCAAATCATAACATCAATAACTCTGCCATGTGCAGCACTGACCCCTGCCTTTTTGTCAGTGCCACTGTCTCATATATATAACATAGATGGTCTCACTACTCTCTTGTAGACCTTACATTTTCTGGTGCTCATCTGTCACATATCACTCCTGACACTCTTCTCCACCCTCTCCATCCTGCTTGTTCTCTCTTCTTCACCTGTCCTCCATAGTCCTCATTACTCTGAAATGTTGATCACAATCATTTGAACACATCCAACTTTGCCAACTGTACTCCATGCATCCTCAACATTCCGCTATCCTCCCTCTCATTCACACGCAGATATTCTGTCCTAGTGCTGCTGACCTTCATTCCTCTCCTCTCTAGAGCATATGCTCACCTCTCCAGGGTCTCCAAAAGCTGTTCCCTACTCTCAGTACAGATCACAATGTCATCTGAAAACAGCATAGTCAATGAGGACCCCCATATGATCTTGTCTGTCAACCTATCCATCATCATTGCAAATCAGAAAGGACTCACAGCTGATCCCTGATGTCATCCCACCTCCACTTTAAATACATCCATCAATCCTAATGCAGGCCTCAATGCTGTCACTCCACCCTTGTACATGTCCTGTACCACTCTTACATATATGTCTTCCACTCATGACTTCATCATACAATACCGCAACCCCTGTCTATGCACCTTTTCATATGCTGTTTGTAAGTCCAGAAAGACACAGAGCAACTCGTGACCTTCTCTGTATTCCACCAGTAACAGTCTCAGAGCAAGCATCATATCAGTAGAGCCCTTTCCATGCATGACACCATACTGCTGACCAGTACTCCTCATCTCCCTGTGTAACCTAGCTTCCACTACTCTTACCCACAACTTCATGCTGTGACTGGTCAATGTTATCCCTCTGTAGTTATCACAGCTCTGAACATCAACTTCATTCTCAATACCATACCTAAGCACTTTCTCTCCACTCCTCATGCAACCTCATACTTCCCAAAATATCAGTAAACAGTTAACACACTACTGCCATTTCCCCTAAACAACCCCATGTTTCTACAGATGTGTAATATGTACCAACAGGCTTGCCAGTATTCATCCTCTTCATAGCTATTTTTACATCCTCCTTGTTAAGCCATTGCACTTCCTGATTCACCATACCCACATCATCCAACCTTTTCTGTCTCATTCTCTTCATACATCAGCCTTTCAAAATAGACTGTCCATGTGCTCAACACGCTCTCCTCGCTTGTGAGCACATATACCTCATCATCCTTTATCATCCTTATCTGATGCACAGCTTTCCTAGCTCAGTGCATTTGTCCATCCAATTGGTACAATTCCTTTCATCCCTCCTTAGTGTCCAACCTGTCATTGAACACTTCATATTCCCATCCTCAGCCTTTGCCACCGCTCTCTTTATCATGCACATCATCTCCTCATATACCTGTCTACTTTCCTCATCTCTCTGACAATCCCACTCCTCCTTCTCCCCCAACCTCTGTCTCTGTATACTGTCTAGTACTTCCACAGTCCAGCAACAGGTGTCCTTGTACTGCTTCTTTCATCCACATGCTCCAACAAGCACCCTTCTAGCTGTCTCCCTTACCAGCTCTGCTGTACTTAGCCGGATATTTGTTAGATAGTCACTGCCACTCAGTGCCTGTCATACCTCTTCATTGAACTCTACCTCGCAATCACCCTTTTCCAATTCACACCATTTGATCCTTGGTGCTGACCCCACACTCTTCCTCATCTCGATTACCAACATCATCTCACATACTGATGTTCTCTGCTGCTTAAATACACTTTCCCCTGTCACCACATTACAGTCTCCAATCTCTTTCAAAATGTCCCTCCTACATTGGATGTATTCCACCTGTGTGCATCTTACTCCACTCTTGTATGTCACCCTATGCTCCTCCCTCATGTGATAGTGTGTATTTACTACAGTCATTTCCATCCTTTATGCAAAATCCATTACCATCTCACTGTCTCCACTCCTATTAACACCATACATACACATCAATTCCCCATTCCCTCTGTTCCTTTCACCATCATGCCCATTGACATCTGCTGCAATGACCAGTCTGTCACCCTTGGGTACAGTCATCACCAATTCATCCAACTGACATCACATTTCTCTTTCTCATCCATCACACATCCAACGTCCATAGCATATGTGCTAACAACAGTCATCATTACACCATCAGCTTACAGCTTCAGAAACATCACTCTATCAGACACTTATGTCATCTTCCAAAAATGCCATTGGCATATTGTTCTTTCAGCAGAAGCCCTACCTCCTTCCACCTCCAGTCCACACCTTGACAGAACAAATGTGACCTGCCTGCCATACACCCAGCCATAATCCCCTTCCATGTGGTCTCTTGCACACACACAATATATCAACCATCCCTTGATCATTTCAGTTAGCCTGGTCCCTATACCACTCATACTGCCAACATTAACAATTCTTATACTCAATACCACCCTCCTAGCCTTTCCTCTCTCTTTCTGCCGTATGATTGTTGGACATCCTCCAGGGGATGCCTGTCAGTGCAAAGGCTACTGTGCTATTGGCTGACTTAAGTATGTTACAGCAATATTGATATGCTGTCACTGATTTTGTCCCATTGCACTCATGTATACATGGCATCCTACATATGTCCTGTCGTAACAAATTGAGAGGGATGACTATGCAGCAAAAGTGTGAATACAGTGTGCCATAGTGACATAGACCAGACATGTATGTCAGGTATTACCCATGCACCTGTCAGTGTGGGTAGGTGTACGTGCCCACCTCATGAAAACAGACATGGGATGCAAAATGTCAGTTAAAAAGCTGTAGATGTTGTACACATATGTAATGTTAGTTACTGTGCACCCAAAAGAGTGGCTTATCTACAGGTACTGGTTGTTACATTGCCCTGACACAGCCATGTTTAGTACAATAAGCATGATTATCATTACTAAACTGGAGAGGTGTCCAACTGTGCTATGACTTTGTGGCCATGTCCACTACAAACAACTGATTGAACACATACATGGTTGTATGGACTCAGCAATACCTTACTTGTCATACCTGCCTCCAGCAACATAGATTAATTCCCTTTAACATTACACAAACCACAGACTTGGTACCTATAGTGGTTGTACAGGGCAAAGTAGGGGCGGGAACCAGCCTGGCATCAAGTCAGCCATTGTCTGAACAAACATATAAGGTCACAGGTGGATTACTGTAAGGCCAACTATGAGTACACATTGAAGACATCCACCAAGGACAATCACAAGGCCATCTTCCCATATGTCTGCAATCTGAGAGGCAACAACCCAACCCAACTAGTAATGGTGGTCAGTCAGATCACATGCACACACAACATAGCTACAGGCAACCTGATGCAGATAGGGTTAGGGCAAACATCCCCCATCTCAGCATCACTATGGGTGGATATGTACTGCACCCACACCCCTCCCATCATCACCAGTGAGCAGGTACATATTGCCTACTGAAAGGCAACAAATGTAAGTATCCATGAGACATCATATCATCTCTGTCTGCATCCTACATGAACACACGCATGTGCTCCCAGCTGCAGTACACACTGTAGTCACAGCAAGCTGCAGCACCATCCACCCACCATCTGCATGGAAGATGGCTAATGCCATCCATTTACACAGACCTGAAAGAGGAATGATGGATTATGCAAACAACTTGCCCTCACTGGAGGTAATATGACTTATCAGGACCAAGAGTGCAATGCAAGCTGATACTGTTCTGATAGATTACAGGGGTATGGTGTGGTTGTGAGTGGTGGCTACTGGTATGGTTGTGAGTGTTGGCTACTGGTATTCAAGGTACATGTGCAGGTACTGGGCATACTGTTGCCAAATGTATAGGGTCCTGTGATGTGTTTCCCTGTTAGTGTCTACCAGGTACAATGTCACATCACCGGTGGGAAGCCTTCCCTCCAGCGGAATGCAACCTGATAATGGAATCCATAATCCAGAACCACACAGTACAGTTGTGCTGAAGCCAGCAACATCTGCAGGAGAGGACAACCTGTGGGATGACCTTGTCCACAGGGTAAATTAGGTGGGCCTACATGCACGTACATATGAGCAGGTGCGGCATCATACCACCAACCTCATACACCATGCCTGGCAAAGGGCTGCTGCCATGGCCAGGAACACCACAACCACAGGTGGGGGGCCAGTGATGCAGCCCCCACTGACACCAAATAAGGAGCTCCTTGCCAAGCTTGGGCCACCCATCACAATACAACACAAGGGTAAACAGCCCCACTTGTTGAAGGTGGGTGGCACCCACGCAATGGACAAGGAGTGTGCAGGTAAGGTCTCAGTGGGGATTAGTAGACTACTGTATGAGGAATATTTGTATCTGTACAGTATCTACAGACAAGTGCAAGGTCAGATTGTAGTTGTGGATGGGGATTTCTAATGCACAAAAGTGCAAATCTATGGTGAAGGACAGCAAGTTGTGTGGTATTGGGTGTTGTACTGTAAATGTGCAGACATGCTGCATCCATTCTTTACCAAGGGCACATGTGAGGCTGCTGACAATACCTCTCTCCTACAACTACATAGGTCACTCTAGTCTGCATATGGGACAGTAGCCTGAAGCTGGTGAGTATGGAATTGTTCAGTTGTGCTTTGGCAATACATCAGGCATATGGAGGGCATGCAAGTTACCATGCACACAACTATGACTAAGAGCCATATTGATTTAGGTGCATGTTCACTTGTGGTGGGCTTAATTGTATTGCATCACAGTGGTCACCACAGGGGCCTATCTGAAGAGAATGTACCTTTCCTGTAGCATACCTCACAACCTGTCAGTGCAATACGTCCAGACAGACACCAGCAAAATGTGTTGGACAAACTGACTAAAGTAGGGACATGTGTGAAACATTACTGCTATACAGTGGATATAAAATGTATATACACACCTGTTAAGATGACATTTGTTTCTGATATATACTGATTGAGACCACAATATGTCACCCCACACCTTTCTCAATTATTAATGTGACCCATGACATGAACAATTCACTTGTAAAACCAAGCATCTGGACTCATGTATTGCACCTACAAGCCTGGACAAGTGTGAAGGTAGCAGATATTGTATCGATATGATGTTTCAGTCAGGTATGATACCTGATGCTGCCATATGTGGCAGTACACTCACTGTGGCCTACTTGGCAACAGTATTACATACATGGGCATTGTTAAGGCCAACAGAGCGCTAATAGGTTCCAAATATCTGGATGTTCCAGACACATCTGTACAGAGGACTGGCATGGCATGTACAATAGTTTCCCATGCTGCATGTGAGGTAGATGCCATTACTACACTAAATAAAGTAATGGCATCAGGAGGTGGTCACCTGCCATGTATGGTACACACATCAAAATGGTATCAGCCACACAAGATATGATGCACACACACACACACACACACACACACACACACACACACACACACACACACACACACACACACACACACACACACACACACACACACACACACACACCAGTATTGTGATTAGAACTCCTACTTATCTATTGATGTCTAGTATAGTGTTGTGCAGTATTCAGATGCACCATGGAGCTTACACAATTTCACTTTGGCCAAAGTTACTTATAAGGTGAATAACATCAACAGGACAACTAAATTAGAATGTGTATGATGGTACACAACTCAAAATGGTATAACCTTCACAGTACATGATTATCACACAAACACAAACAGGTGCCAGTGGTGAGATTAGAACTCCTGCCTACCTAGTTATTTGTATTATGGTGTCGCACAGTTATCAGATGCACCACACAAGTTTACCTTGTACAAAGTTACTTCTAAGGTGAATGACAACAACAGCACTAGTAAAGTAGGGTGGGGGAGGAGTAAAGGGTGGTACACAAATCAAAATGGTATAAGCCACACAGTATTGGATTTACACACACAGTCGCCAGTACTGGGATTAGAACTCCTGCCTATCTGGTTGTGTCTACTATAATATTACACAGTTATCAGATGTGCCACGGAGCGTATACTATTTCACCTGGTCCAAAGGTACTTCTAAGGTGAATGACATCAACAGAACTACTAAATTGGAGTGGGGAGTGCAAAGTTTGGTACACAAGTCAAAAATGGCATAACCCACACAGTACATGATTCACACACACATACTTGCCAGTATTGAGATTAGAACCCCTGCCTACCCAGTTATTTGTACTACAGTGTTACACAGTTACTGTATGTGTTACAGAGCTTACTAGAGTTACAATTGGCAAAAGGTGCTGAAAACTGCATAGGTACATAGATTAATACTAGGCTAATTTCCCTTGAGGGCCATTTTAAGCCTAGCCAATTACCCCATGTGAGAATCAAACCCTGCACCTTCTGTCTGCAAGGTAAACACCTTAACCATTCTGCCATCCCTCCACTGAGGTAAAGTATTATAGGTGGCAGGAAGTCTGCCTTCAGTTTCTCCCTTACATCTTGCTAGTTCTTTCTGTCTTGCACTTCAAATTGCATTATAGCTTTGCACTTCAACAGTTTATTGTATCAATAAGTGTTTCACACCTGGGAGCCATCAGCAGTACTTGTTCATCACGGAATTAGCCCCAGTGCTTACTACTTATGACCACCCCTCATGGCATGATTGAAGTGCAATTTACTGTGTTTTCACCCATTAACCTGGTGCACTTGTGCATTCTGAGGCACTGTTGAAACTGCCTCATGTACACAGACAACCATCTCCTCTAAACTCCAAACACTCAAACCAGTGAGAGTTACCTCTGTATCACCAAATGTGGAAATATGCACTCATCAGCAAATACTGGACTAGTTGATCAAGAGGATAAGATCAACACCTGCTCCACACCATGTGGACCTCATAGCCCACCACAACACCCACTATGACAGCCCTGACATACACTGAAAAAACACACACCCAACTTCACAGAGGCACTCAATGGACAGTTACACAAACAGTACAGACCAGCAAGACAGACACCCACTCAGACACCGTGACATAGCACACGCCAAAGGACACATATTTCACCAACACAGTGTGCCCCTCAACCTAAGCTCCTAAGGCTGACCACCTTGCACAATACAGTGAGCATGAGTGACTCAGTACTGCGGCACATAGATGCCCCACTCACTCAGTTGATTATGGAGGAGGTAACAGCCAACTGTTTATCACGTGCCAGCATCCAACACATGACACACCCAGTCAGGCCACTCCACAACAATAAGTATCACTCTGTCATCATCCATGTGGGTGTGAATGACCTAAGACACACCTCCTTGGACTACATGACAAGAAACATCATTGATCACTCAGATTATGTGGTTCAGGCAGGTGTGACAGTAGCCCTGAGCAGTATACTGCCATCACCCAGAATGATGCTGCAGTACTGTCAACAGATAAGTGACTGCAGCATTGGCTTATGTGTTGCATGTTATTCTCAGGGGATCCAGGATCTCTCTACTTAGGATAATGTGATTGACAGACCTCAATGCCTTGCCAGAGATGTCCTAAATCCATCACAGGGTAAGTGTCTTACCACCCCTATAGTGCCTTATTAGGCAGTGTTCCAATTCAAATTACCACCATAACAGCTAGACATGTATGCAATCTAAGGGTCATGCTTCTGAACAGTTCACATCCAACTATCAAGATGCAGTCACTCAAAGCACTGCTCAGAGTGGAGGACATTGACATTTGTGCTGTAACGGAAAGATGATTCACAACAGTAGACAGCAGCCCTGCACTAACAGGCTATGATGCATTCCACAGCTGTCAGCACCAAAACATGGAACACACCTCCATAGGTGGTGTTGTCTCCATATTCATAATGGATATGCACACCTCCAGACTAGTATTCAAGCAAAATGCATCGGAGGTACTTCTGGTACAATTGACTTTGGGGACTAGTGTAATCCACACCATAGCCTCTATCGGTCTCCAGCTATGTCCTTAGACTGTCAATGCACATTCCTCAACACCCTGGCATCTATCATGGTCCAACCCAACACTGACTTAGTAGGGGACTTCAGCTACCCCTCCATCACCTGGAGAAGTACCAGTAGACTGGCCCAATGCTTTATAGAATTCATCAGTTCCAATGTCCTGGACCAGCTCATACTGACCACCAGTAGAGGATGCAACAACCTTGACCTGTGTTGATTACTTACATATGGAACTGTTGCTCAATCACAGTTGTCAATCCCTATCTGGTCGGATCCAAACATAATGTAATCAACATGGAGCTCAACATCTCACCCAAACCCCCCACAAAGGTAACCACCTTGTAAAACCTCTTCAGTGCTGACTGTGCAGTCATAAAAACAGCAGTGGATGACTTCATTGCACCAATGGCAATGGGAAATAGCTGCATGACTGTTGCATCATACACATATGCACTGCACAGACATGTACATGGATGCATGGTACTAGCCATAGCCAACAGAACACAGACACTGTCCTCCAAACACTAGAAGCCAATGTGATGGTCCCTTGCCATTACTAAAGTGTACAACAGAAGGAGGACACTGTTGCAGAAAAAGGTGGTGTCCCAAGACTGGAGAACCCCCTTATTTGCCTCAAACAAAACTTGGGATCCATCATGGAATCATCTTCAGGCAGCTATGAAGGCAAAATTGCCACAGACACTGCCAACAATCACAACAGCCTTTGATAGTAATATCAACAACTTCCACAGCAATAACCACAAGTGCTATAAGTTACTGCACAATGCTAATTCCTATCCTGAGACAACAGATATTGGCCACAGTCTTGCTAACATATTCAGTGCCAGCTTTACCCCTCTCCCCCCCCTCAGGGGACTATCAGAATGGCAGATGAATGCCAGGCACCCAGCATTACTGCAGGCTAGGTTAGACCTGCATTGTCCACAGGCAAGGATACAGCTTACATGGGACCCCAACATATCCGTGGCTGTGTTCTACATGACGTACAAAGAGACCTGGCACCACATCTGTGTGCCCTGGTCAGTCACAGCCTCACCTCAGGCTTTGTCCTTCTGAAATGGCACACTGCTTACAGTCATCCCTCTCCACAAAGGGGTAGCATCTACAGACTCTGGGGATTATTGGGCCCTTAGCCTGACAAGCCTACTATGTATGGGTATGGATCGCATCATCATGGACCTGATTGACCAAGATATGGGTGATCTACTAACTGTGGACTCCACACAGTTTGGCTTTGTGAATGGCAGATCATGCCTGCTCAACCTGTTTGACATCTTGCAGTGAGTCACCAGGGCTATGTATGAAGGTAAGGCACTGCATACAGCCTACATCAATCTGGCCAAGGCTTCTGATACTATTCCTCCATCGGGGATTATTGGTACAACCAACAAACTAGGCATCAACGCCTATTTCAGTGGGTGGTTTGTAAATTGGTTCACAGAACACACAGTGTGACAGTGGCAAACACCAAATCTGGCTGACAAGCAGTCACAAGTGGAGTCCCACAGGGATCAGTACTGGATAGTGTCCTGTCCAGCATCTACTTCTCAGGAGTCCAGCCCAACACAAAGGAACTCTGGCTGACAAAGTTAACAGAGGACTGCAAGATGAGAGCTATCATGAACTCCACAAGTGATGCAGACATCCTACAGAAAGGCTTCACTGAGCCAATGAGTGGTGTGGAAACCATGAGTGAATGCTTAACACCAGAAAATGCTTCATCATCCCCTTTAGTAAGTCACTCAGTTCCTAGTAAGTACCACATCAATGGAAGCCCAATGAACACTGTAGGCATTATAAGGGATCTGGGGACACAGGGTGACAGCAACTTCTCCTTCAAGCACCACATTGCCACTGTGGTCAGGAGGTCTTTCTATATGGCACATTGCATTACCAAGGGTTTTGCATCCAGGAATACAGAGGTAATGATCTCTGTCTACTATTCCCTAATTAGACCACTCCCTAAGTATTATGGCCCATTTGCCATGTACCTCACTAGACATCGGCTACAGCTGGAGAAGCCACAGAAGCACCTCACAAAGGGGTTCCTAGGCATTAAACACACATCCTTCACAGACAGACTCATAAGACCCAAGCTATTCTCTGTGTCATATCACCTAGTTAGCAGCTATCTGTGCTTGACTTACAAAGCCATGTCTGACCCAGCTGGTATAGAAATGCTATAAATAAATCCATCTACACCACACACTGTAGAGACCTCTACCTCAGTACCACAATCACCATAACATGCTGGTGGGACAGGTCCCTCACCAAGTGACTGCACATGCCCTGGAATACACTTCTCATAAATGTCATGCAGAGCACCTAGCTGACCCTGTTCCAGAGACATCTTGATGAGTGGATGGGTAATAGACAGTAAAACCCAAGGATTACTGCAGTGGCTATACTTGATACAGGCACTGTGATGTAACATTGAGTGGCACAATGGCAGGGCCCTTCTATGTGCTAGGCTTGTTAAGGCTTCTGGGCCATTACCTACAACACACATGTGAAACTATAAAGGGAATTGACATCAGCAGGACTGATAAAGTAGTGCAGTGGGTGTTAAACGTATCAAAATCACACATACACATACACTTGGCAGATGTGAGAGTAGAACCCCTATCTAAGTAATGATTTGTACCATAGTGTTACACAGTTACTGCACATGCTACAATCTTACTGGGCTGAGAGTTGGCCAAAGGTGCTGATAATGGGAATGACATCAGCAGGACTGATATAGTAGGGCAGTAGAAGGGAAACATATCAAAATACTTCTACTTACAAACATACATATCCTCACACACATTTGCCTGATACAAGAGCAGAGCCCCTGCCAAACTACTCGTTTGTACTATAGTGTTAAGCATTTATCACATGCACTACTAAGCTTACATGGCTGAAGGCTGGCCAAGGTTGCTGATAAGGAACTGACATCATCTGGACTGATGAGGTGGGGCACTGTGAAGTGTTGTGGGTGGGAATAGCATAAAACTGTTTCACCTATAAACAGACACACAACTCCCTCGGTCTTGTACACACAACTGTCTCACACACACACACACACACACACACACACACACACACACACACACACACACACACACACACACACACACACACACACTTCTACATTTACCAGAACTGAGATTAGAGCTCCTACCTAACTAGTTATTTGTACTATCATGTTATTCAGTTATCACAAGGGCCACAGAGCTTATCAGGCTGAGGCTTGATGGAAAGCACTTCTAAGATGACTGATATCTGCAGGACTGCTAAAGTAGGGAATGGGGAAGTGTACTGGGTTTGAATGGACACAAAAGCTTTTACTTGTGAACACACACACACACACACACACACACACACACACACACACACACACTCACATTTGCCAGGACTGAGATTAAACCTCCTACCTAACTAGTTATTTGCACTATCGTGTTATGCAGTTATCACACATGCCACAGAGCTTATGGGGCTGAGGCCTGATGGAAAGCACTTCTAAGATGACTGATATATGCAGGACTGCTAAAGCAGAGAAAGGGGAAGTGTGATGGGTTTGAATGGACACAAAAGCATTTAGCTGTGAACACACATGCACTCTTACATCAGCATTGAGATTAGAACTCCTATCTAACTAGATATCTGTACTATAGTGTTATGCAGTTATCACACATGCCATAGAGCTTATGAGGCTGAGTTTACCAAAAGTGACTTTTATGGTGACAGACATCTTCAACACTGCTAAGGTGGGGCAATGGAAAGTGCACTGGGTGGAGAAAACCTGTTCATTCCTAGATCCCACTGATATTTCTATGAGCATGCACAGTGTGCCCTTCTATAGTACATGTGGGACTCCATTCCAGGGATTGTTGTACTCCAGTCTAGTTTGTTTTGTGCTACAGCCATACCTCTCAACCTGCTGGTGCAGGATATGTGTAGATAGCCTATCCAATTATGGGGAAAATGGGCCATACAATGATTGTGACAATTTCTCTCAGTAATGTATGGGTTGCTAGGGTTGCATGGCTTGATTTTGCAGACATCTGTCATATATGCCATTTGCCACTGTCATGTATTGTTTCAGTACCTGGTGACATACCTCCTCACATCATCACAGTGATTTACCAGAGGAATACAGGATGGATGATGCACACACAAGGTTTATGGGCCAAATGCTATGCATTCTTGCACAATCCAGCCTGTTGAGGGGTATGCCTACAAGCAATTGACTGCTGGTGCTGTGGAAATGGTTCAGTACCTTGGTGATATTTTACAATGGTGGAATTTCTGTGCATTTATGTTCTGGCCTGGTCTGATTCCAGTCCACAGTTGGGTAATATAATTTTATTTATTTTATTTATTTTACATTTGTTGACCGGAATTGTCCGACTGGATACATGTCCATTTTCAGTGGAGGCCTGGGGAGAAAAGCTCCAACATAAACAGATACAGTAAAAAAAATACAAACTCATTACAAAATAAAATCTCCAGGTAAATAGATAGTGTAGAAACAATATAGAGATATTTACAAAGTATACATAGACAATCATGAATAGACAAGTTCACAGGTTAAAGGTTACCCCTGTTTACAACATGGGGAACAAATAGACAATAACTAGACTACTAGTTTATTCAACATTTCTTAATTAGAGCTAGCCAGGCTTATTACAGTGGCATAACCAGTTTAGTGCCAGGTGTTGTTTAAGTTTGGTTTTAAACTGGTCTATGGAGGAGAGCATTGCGATGTCAGCTGGAAGTAGGTTCCAGACTCTACTTGTAGAGTTTGCGAATAGGGCATCACCAGCTGCATTGTTAGTTTTGACGGCTTAAATTTGTAGTCTATTTGTGCATCGAAGCAATCTTGGATTGTTATGGGGGTGATTATGTTTGTAAGAGCTGGTGTATGATTTGGGTTATAGAGAATTTTATTTATCATAATCAGAAGGTTGTATTAGGTTAGACTGGGTAGTTCAAGCCACCAAAGTTGTTTGAGGTTGATACAGTGGTGTGTTCTAAAAGGCAGGCCAGTGGCAAAACTGGCAATGTGATTATAACAGGTTGACAGTCTGTTGAGTACAGTCTTGTTTAGATTGGAGAGAAGAGAGGAAGTGTATAGCAGTGTAGAAAGTAGATGAGAGCAAGCTATAGCAATCTTGGCTGGAGGGGTTAGGAAAGCTTTAATTCTATCCAGAGACCCAAGTTTTTTATTGATGGTCTTGATAGTTTGATTTACTTGTTGGTCAAATTGTAGGTTGTTGTCAATGATGACACCTAGTAGTTTTGTAGAGGGGTCAAGGGAGATTAGTGTGCCATCTTTTGCATTTATAGTGAAGGTAAAAGCAGTAGACTTATGTGTTGGTGAGAATAGTAACATTTTAGTTTTTTTTGGGGGGGTTAATAACAGTCTCCAATCGGAGAACCAGTTTTCCACAGTATTGAATGTGGACTGGGTAGCAGACCTCAAGTCTGAGGGAGATGTAGCTGAGCAAACCAGGGTGGAGTCATCAGCATACTGACTGCAGGTGACATTTGGGATGACAGTATATAGGTCATTAATAATGATGTAAAACAGTAGGGGCCCTAGTATGGAGCCTTGTGGTACTCTGAGGGTATTTCATAACAGGTTGGAGAGCTTGTTCTGCCAGAGAAAAGCTTTCTGCCTCCCACTGAGGTAGGATGTAAACCACTGAAGGGCCTTATAGTCTAGGCTGAAAGTTTACAGGGTGTCAATCAAAAGTTGGTGATTGACCATGTCGAATGCCCTGGATAGATCCAAGAAGAGAGCTGAGGATATGTAATTATTGTTACGGTTATTATTTATGGTATTGGTGAAGGCCAGTAGGGATGAGATTGTACTATGGTGAGGTCAGAAGCCATGTTGATTACCAGCCATAATGTGATTTTGGATTAGATGGTGCATGAATTGCTTATGTATATATTTTTCCATTATCTTTGCAAGTGGAGAAAGTAAGGCAATTGGTCTATAATTGGAGAATTCAATGGATGAACCTCCTTTATGCAGTGGGATTATGTAGGATGTCTTCCAAATGGTGGGGATTTTAGCCTCGGCTATGGTGCGATTAGTTATTATTGATATTGGCTAGGCGATGGCATCAGTTGATATTTGTAGGTACTCGGTGGGGAGTTGGTCGGCGGAGAGTGTGGTAGGTTTTAATTTTTTGATCAAGGATCAAATTAGAGCCATGGACACTGGTGTAAGGCTAAACAAGAGTTGGTTTTTGGAGGTGATACTGTCAGGGCTAGAGGATCTAGGAGGTAATTGATTAGCTAGGGCTTGAATTCTCTCAGTAAACAAGCAGTTAAAACTGTTAGAGACTTCTTCAGGGGTTTTATCAATGGTAGCGGCAGGTGTAGGTGTAGATGTTTTACCAGGATGAAGTAATTTATTCTGGCCTGCCCAGAACTTTTGGGGATTATTCTGGTTAGCAGTTTGTAAATTACTATAGTATTGTTTTTTGTCTTGCCAATATTTAACATGGTCATGGAGGTCTTTGGTGGAGCGCCATCGAGCCCACATTTTGTTTTTACTGGTAATTTTTTGTCTAGTCTCTTTGGAAAGCCAGGGTACCGTTTCTAATTTAGTATGCTTTGAGCGGACAGGTGCATACAAATCTAGGATTTCAAGGAATTTGTTGTTAAAATATACAACTGCCTCATCTATGGGGAGGTGTTTTAGCATAGCCCAGTTACAGGAGTTAAGTTCCTGTTGGAATTTGGTAGGGTCAACGTCAGTTTGTTTCTGACTTTCCTGAGTAAGGGTTGTTGTTGGTTGATGGCTTTTTGTTTAATTATGTAAGTTTGAAGGTGGTCACTTAGGTCATCGGGGAGGGTACCAGCAGTGTACAGCCAGGGGTTACTATTTACTAGTACCCAGTCAAGTATGCTTTCTTTTTGGTTGGGTTTACCTAGTCTGGTAGGGGTGGTTATGGTTTGTGTGAAAGCATGTAGGTTGATGTGGGTAGAAGGGGATTCTGAGGAACAGGTTCCCCAATCTATGTTACAGTCTCCAAGTAGTAGGGTTTCTTGGGGATAATGACATGATAGCCAGTGAAGAATATCTTCAAGCATAGCTACATTCTTGCCTGGGGGGATATACATACAGATTATGTTGATGCATTTCCTTTTGTTAAGTTGTTACATTGTTGCCTGGGGGGATATACATACAGATGATGTTGATGCATTTCCTTTTGTTGAGTTGTTACATTGTTGCCTGGGGGGATATACATACAGATGATGTTGATGCATTTCCTTTTGTTAAGTTGTAGTCTAGTGGCAAGTATTTCTGAGTTATTAATCTGAGGTGGTTGATTAACAACTATGCTCAGATTTGTAGAGTATGGCTAGTCCACCACCCTTCCTGGAAGCATGATCCAGCCTGTGTATATTATACCCTAGTGGTAACACTTCATTGTCTGTGGTGTTAGGCTTTAACCAGGTCTCAGATATACAGAGAATCTCAGGGGAGTATACAGCCAGGAGAGCATGCAATTTGTGTATCTTATTATTAATACTTCAAATATTCAGATGACAGGCCAGGAGAGAGTTATTTGATCTGCTGATTGTAGTTTTAGGGCTTAGGTCATTGATGGAGGGGGTGTATTTATCTGAGATGGATGGGCCTGGGTTGGGGTGAATGTCTCCACTGAGTATGAGGCTTGGTCTGTACCTTATGATAAGCCTCAGGAAAATTTGGTAGTATTGTCTAGATTGAGAGGTAATGAGCAAGGGGTTAGTATACTGAAAAAGGGACCATGTAGGGCTATACCCTTTGTTATTAACATGGCTGAAGGTGGGAAGCTTTACATCTGGAGTGATAGTATGGCCTTTAGGGTACTGATAGTCAGTAAACATATGGTTTTCATATAAGGTGAGTACATAAGTGGTGAACAGAAAGGGTAGTAAAGTGTAGATTAACATAATGAGAGAAGTATTTTATTCTGAACTTTATGTATGACACGACAGTGGTAGATCTCATAGTCAAATCAGAGACAATGGTGTGGGTGGGGGGAAATATGTTTGGTGAGGCAATATGATGATGGGGACAGGGCGGAGAGTATGAGGTAGAAGTTAATAGGATGGTTTAACAGGGGTGTGGTTAAGTACCTATAAATGTAAAGATAGTGGGGGTGGGTGGAAATTGGGGTCAGGGAGGGGAACAGAGTGGGGCTAACACTAACTCCAAGTTTCTGTTTAGTCCTTGGTAAATATACAGGTTCGACTTACTTTGTAATCCAATTTAAACTGAGTTTACAGCAGTAGGAGAAGCTTTATCTTTAGAACTAAGTAATGGAATATATGGTATATATGCTTATACAGGGTATTTATGAGCTTCAGGTAGCAGGCACAAAGTTTGAGTTTTAGGGCTGTTAGTGGGGGAGTGGAGTAAACTACAGTGATCAGGTATACGTTCAGGGCTAAAAATAGTGTTATGGGCAATGATGTTTAAATAGAAAATAGACTTTAGGTGGCTTTAGACCCAGGGCAGCGTTTTACAGGAGAAAATATAGAGAAAAGTAAAGGAAATTAACCTTGGCCACTTGTAGGATGTACTTCTGGTATATAGTGGGTACTGGTTTTCAGGGTAGCTTCCTTCAGGCAGGAAACCCATATTTTTAGATATTTTGAGGGGGTATTCCTACAAATGAAACATACATTAGGTGTGAGAACCTTTCAGACACATGCTTCTACCCTCTAAGCAAGCAAACAATTCACATTCACATCAGTCATAGAATATGTGGTAAAAAGTAGCTCTGTATCTATACAAACAGAGTTTTTGCTTCATATTCACAATAAAGGTTAGGAAACAGTATTGCACAAAGCTAGACCTTAATTTCAGTATTGCACAAAGCTAGACATTAATATCAGGATTTGAATTGTTGTGAACAACAGGGAAAGTATTTAGTTTTCAATATTTCTTAGTTAAACAGGCTGCCATTCCACATGCAGGAGAAATTCAGTATAGAAAAACGATCTATGCCAGGGTCATTGAACAAGGCTTGCAGAATGCATTACATGGAAAAAGCAGATACTGGGCAACAACAATTGCCGTAAATCTTTCTTTAAAGGCTCAGAGTGTGTGCATGATTATACAGAGTAGCTAATGCAGAGGCATGGATTTAAATGGAGACACACGCTGTACAAAATTACCGAATATGGCTCATATTTCTGTGTCTTTAACAAATCTTATCAAGAAACTTCAGTACACACTAAAAACTAGCCCAAATAAATGCTGGGATAATATTGTTCAAAAACCTGCAGAGGTACAATTCAAAGTAAGGCAGAATGCTATATCTTAGGCTCAACTGTTTATACAGCAGCACATGGTGAGTTAACCCAACTTGCAACTATGTAGCAGAAATAAAAAAAAAAACATTTAACATAGCTAGGAATACTCCTGGAAATGTCTGTTCACCTTATTTGTTATTTGTTGCTGATATTAGATAGCACAGAGATGTAGAATAAATACAGAGCAGTTTTGCAGAAATAACATACCTTTTAGGATAAGCAACGCTGCCGACTGGGTCTGGATGCACCAGACATTTGAAAATGCTGGTTTCTGAGAGGAATATTAGAAACCTCGCATACGTAGTGAGTCTGGGTGGAGTTAAGGGGCTAACACTGACTCCAAGTTTCTGTTTAATCCTTGGTAAGTATACAGGGTCTGACTTACTTTGTAATCCAATTTAAACTGAGTTTAAAGCAGTAGGAGAAGCTATATCTTTCGAACAAAGTAATGGAATATAGTTAGGCTGTGTTATATGTTTATATAGGGTATTTATGAGCTACAGGTAGTGGGCATAAAGTTTGAGTTTCAGGGCTATTAGTGCGGGAGTGGAGTAAACTACAATGATCAGGGATAAGTTCAGGGCTAGAAATAGTGTTTTGGGCAATGGTGTTTAAATAGAATTTAGGTGGCTTTAGACCCAGGGCAGCATTTTACAGGACAAAATATAGAGAACAGTAAAGGAAATTAACCTTGGCCACTCGTAGGATGTACTTCTGGTATATAGTGGGTACTGGTTTTCATGGTAGCTTCTTTCAGGCAGGAAACCCTTATTTTTAGATATTTTGAGGGGGTATTCCTTGGCCACTCGTAGGATGTACTTCAGGTAGATAGTGGGTACTAGTTTTCAGAGTAGCTTCTTTCAGACAGGAAACCCTTATTTTTAAATATTTTGAGGGGGTATTCCTTGGCCACTCCTAGGATGTACTTCAGGTAGATAGTGGGTACTAGTTTTCAGAGTAGCTTCATTCAGACAGGAAACCCTTATGTTTAGATATGTTGAGGAGATATTTCTTGGCCACTGGTAGGATGTACTTCAGGTAGATAGTGGGTACTGGTTTTCAGGGTAGCTTCTTTCAGGCAGGAAACCCTTATTTTTAGATATTTTGAGGGGGTATTCCTCTTAGAATAAGCAATGCTGCTGACTGGGTCTGGAGGCACCGGACATTTCAGGATCAGGGTGACAGGCAGACTCTAGATAGATTTGTAGGGGATAGGATATGTGGGTGGCGGTGTCCTGGGCAGATGTGTTTGCCTATAGCTACCAGTACTTTGCATTGGGCTCTCCTCAATGGTTGACTGGACTTGGATTGTCTTGTGTGTATCAAACTATTTGACCAGCCTGGAGGTGTGTGTTTGTCACACATATATGTATGGCCCACTTCATTTTACTTGCATGGCCACATGTTGGGGTCAGGATGTTGCATAGGATGAGTGATCAGGAAGGGGTGTGCTACTCTCCATGGCTGTGGTCCAGAGTTCTGTGGGTGCAAACATGTCACCATCTTCCAGGGTTAGGCCTGTCTGCAATGAATGCATTCCATGTTTAAACTCCTAGCCCTGCCTGTCGACTGTACAAAGTATCACAGAATGTCCACATCTATGGTTCATATATCTTGTTGGTTACCCAAACAAATGTAGTTTTCCAGTCAAAGTGTTTTGCAAGTCTCTCAGGGTTGAAGTCAGTTATTACTGACAGTTGACATTGCAGTTTCAGACTTCATACCCATCAGACATTGTATGCTACTACAAATCCTTCCATCAACTTTATAACATTATTAGAGCAGTATTTCAAAGGTGTCCTACTCTATGGACCTTCATCACCCAATTATTCATGGCTTTGCCGTGATTTCTAGCTCTCTGAGGCTGGCAGGTTTGCTCCTAGCAGTTCTCAGCATGGCCTTTCTTTGTATTTTGTGGCGTGTGTTATGCTGATGTTATGGACCCCATGACACTCCCTAAAGGGCACTGCTAGTGAGGCATAGGCATTTTCCAGTGGCCTGTAGGCCAGGTGTGACAGATGCAGGCTATCTGTAGCAGGGCAGTGCATTCTGATGATCATATATTCCCAGGCTGCTGGCAGGAGATACCCATGGGATGGCACCAGTAAGTTGACTGTGAGTGTTACTGACAACTGCTTTTTATTACTATTGCGCCATCATTCTGGGTGACAGCGGGATGCTGCTTAAGTCTAGGAACATGTTACTGCATTTCTATGGGACTATGGGGGGGTGACATGACTGTGCATGATACACATCTGCACAGACAGTACTGATACTTGCTTAACATATTGGTCCCATGTAGCATAGAGGTGTGCCCTATCTTTCAAACTACAAGCATACCAGTATCATCCACAGGTCAGATTGTGCTGGAACAGACATTTGTAGTTTCAGGCTTCTTATCTTTCAAAGCCATATTGCCAATGCCAGACCTGCTGTGATATCACTGTGTAAAAGTCTGTGGGTGGGGATTTCATGGATGTCGCCATGTGGGGGCATTTGTCAGGCATTTCTGTATGGTTGTCTACAGCTGATCTGCTGTGTGAGGTTGGTGGTGGGTATGGGACCCCCACTTTGACATCTGTGCATGTGACCTATGACCTTCACAGATATCTGGGTCACAACATATATTGCAGTGGTATTTGTCGACTAGGGTGGTACTGCATGATGTGGGTAGGGAAGTACTGGGGATACATGTCTTGCTGTCCCACAGAGCTGTCAGTTGTCTGCTGCTATCCCAGTTAGCCACCCCATTCCCTTTCATGCTTGATCAATACCATAGATATGCTATCAGAAAATTCCACTCCATTAGTTTCATTTGTTATAGAGACTGACTTACCTTGTGCCTGCAGCTGTTGTGAGGGTGATGCTTGAGGGCTGACTATGTTGGATGCACACAATGCATTGCCTATACATGGTCAGGTATAGGTGGTGTGATGTTTGGCATCCATTTTACTGTGTGTGCGAGTCAGACAGAGAGAGAGAGAGATCAGTCCCTGGGGCCCTACAGTGTCAGTGTATGTGCTATGTGTTGCCTCTTTGAAAAGGCCAGGGCATAGTGGGCATGTCTCCATCTGCCTAGAGGGGCAGGCTCAGGATGTTCCACCTCAAAGTCTCTCTGTGCCTGTGGAGGCCTTGGCAATGGTGGAGGTCTGTGTGGCCCTTCCCCATTTTGTTCCTGCTGCAGCTGTTTCTGCAGGATCATATTGTGTAGCATGGCACATACTATGATCATGTGTGCACATGTGGCAGGAGAGTACTGCAAGGCTTCAGCGGATAAGTCAAGGTAGCAGAACCGTGACTTGAGCATCCCAAACACACACTCTATAATGATCTTGGTTTGTGTGTGCGCCTCATTATGGTGTTCTTGTGTGGGTGTGTGTGCATTTTTGATGGGTGTCATCATCCCCAGCTCCAGTGCATAGCCAGCATCCCCCACTAAATGGCCATATGAGATGTTCTCCTGGGCAGCCAGCACAAACATTCATAATAATGCCCTGGGCATTGCACACAACCTGGCAGCTGATGGAGTGGAACCCCTTGTGGTTTATGTATACCCTACACTGGTCACCGGGTGGTGCTTTGATGTGGATGTGAGTGCAGTGTATGGCATCCAGTATCTCCAGGTTGTCTGCTACATGGTGGACGTGATGCATATTGCAGGTCCTGTCCTCACAGGTGGTGGGGAATTTAATGCGCTCCTTGGCATGTGGTCACACGGCATCCAGAAACTGGTGGAATATCCTGGATGCAGATGCCTGTGAGACCCCCATGATATCCCCAAGTTGGTCTTTGGAAAGTACCTGTAACTAGTATTCTTAGAGCTACACATACCTTGGTATCCACTGGGATGGGTTCCCTTCTGTTCTGGATGTGAGGTGAGGCTGGCACAGCTAGACAATATGCTGAAGTATGTCCCTGTCCACTCTGTAGTGCTCTACTATCTCCAGATTATGTAGCCCTTGGTATGTTACCCTGGGCCTGAACACTCTTCTCCTCCTCATAAGTCTGGGGTGGTTGTCAGCATTGTCCTCTTCACCACCCTCAGCCTATTGTGCATACTGATGTATGAGGGCAACAGCAGCCCCTAACAGTTAGTTTTGTCAGATAACATTTCTTGGCCTGTGTACACTGGTGGTGTAGAGTTTGTGGGAAAAAACAGACTGAAAGGTGTTTGCATAGTTTATAGAGGTGTGCTGCATATGCTGCCTGTGTGTGTATGATACATTCCACCTGCCAGCTCTATTACTTGGATTTGAGTGCCTCAATTCTGCTATTTCCCTTATTTTTCTTGCTCCACTTGCCATTTCTTGTATTGTTTTATTTTTATGGTTAAAGCCGAGTGCACAACACGCAAACCTGTTTAGGCAAGCTAAAGAAAGGTTATACAGCCTCAGACACACCCCCTTGCTTACATATATACAGTGTTGCCATTTCATGTGGAGTTTTTTTGTTTTTTATTTATTTTTTGTTTTTTTTTTAAGTCCAAGTGCATGCTGCATAGACCTGTTTAGCTAAGGTAAACATGTTTTAGCAGAAATGGCCCTCCCTGGATGCGGACACACTCTTCATTTCATGGTGTAAGACATTACAGCCTCAGACAAACCCCCTTGCTTAGCTGTGTTTGGCTAAGTGCAAACCCCCTTGCTTAGCTGTGTTTGGCTAAGTGCAAACCTGGGTAACAGAGCTCCAATATGCTTACAGCAAGCATGACACATCCCCTTTTCATGTTAGCTGCTCCTCCTGCCTACACAATCCTGTTCTAGCACCTACATGGTTAGGTGCAGGTTTTGGACTTAGAATATTTTGTGATTCAGTAAATTTTTCCTCATTTGCATACCCCAATGCCTTAGCCCATAGATACTGTACTCACATGGAGCCTTTCCCCTTGACAACCACTGTCCCCTAGTATTGTTTTGATACTGCATGTCACAGACTATAACGGCAACATGGAGAGTTTCTTTAAACTTGGGTTTTCACATTTTTTTATATTTTCGGCACAATCGTGTTTGCTCTCCTCTACACTATGCTGAGATCGGTCACAAAAAAAAAAAAAAAACTTTTTTTATTAAAATTAAACATTTATTCATGTCAATGGCCATATATTTGGCCATTGGCATGCCTACAGATGTGAATACATGCTTTTATTTGTGTTGTCATGCCTCCGTTTTATTCTTTGTAGAAATGTGTTCAGTTAGTAACTGAAGAGATTTCTGCATTGACACGGTTCCTGCACGGAGACTTGGCAGCTTCCTGAATCACTAATTCACCTCATTTGCATGGTTTTCACCAGCAAATATGGTGATTAGCATGCCGCATGGTCTTCCTTGCAGGAACAGTTTAGACAGGCTTGTGCACGTCAGATCAGCTGTTTCCTGAATTAATCGGCAGCTGAACTCTGTGAAGGAGCTGCTACACTGTTCCTGCACTGAGTTTTAGCTTTCCTGAAGCCCAGCAATGGTGTTTTTACAGCTACTGAAGGAAATTCAGGTCCATTTACACTTTACTTATGCAAATGAAGCTTGGCCATGCTGAACTCTATGAATTGCAATGATACACTTTGCTGTTTCTGGTCTCATAGGTATAGATACACTTTGGATGCTCACAGATGAGCTTCTCTCAGCCACATTGGCCACATGACAGCATAACAGTGCATTGAGTGTCTCCATTAAATATAAGTATCCCATACCATGTAAAAAGATACTTTGACTAAGTCAACATTCAGTTTGCAGTTTACTGAAGTCTAATCCATAGTCATCTAGCAAAATATGCCACACATTACCACTTCTTAATACTCACTTACTTTGACTAAAGCCACAGAGCACCAAATGCACGTTAGTTTGTTTGAAAGGAGTATCTTAACTAATTTTACAAAACTCATGTTTCCATAAGTTAGTAATGCACGATCATAATGACATTGTGGAGTTCAGGTGCAAAAACACTACTCTTGTTAAGCAAATACACATAAGTACATGGCAAATTAATGGATTGATCACTGATTCCCTTTGTCATAATGCTATCATTTGCACATATTCATTACATGACTGTTTCATTGCAATTAGTAAACCAAACTTTACACTACTATTGTTTCCATGGGTAATACCTCTAGATAGTTTCATGGGTTGTGTAATGCCTCTATTGTCTTCAGCTTGAAACAAAAAGCACAGTATAACGAACAGGATATCAAACACAATGAAATTTATTTAGCGCTTTCATCAAATATTACAATTGACTTCTTCAGAATACCGGACAGTCTGAAGGACTATCCTTTATATACATCAAACAATTACTTCACCAATTAATCAATCAATAGAACACTAATAAATATTTAAAAAAATAGACTTCCTTGCCTTATAAAATTGTTTCCTTTCACATTAAAATAACCAGTTCATATTTGCACTAAAAGAATGCATATTTTGAATATAAAACTTGAACCCAGGTGATAAAAAATCACAGTTAAAATGAAAAATCAGCCTTTAGTTTTAAATAACTAGTGAGGGACACCATATCATTCAAAACAGGACTGGTAGTGGCATTAACTCTAAGTTGCCACATTAGTTCTTTATATTCAAGAAACCAGTCGGTGCCCCCCCCCCTCATCCATTATCACCCTTTCCAGTACAGTAAACTTATAACTATGACTAGGAAAAGTGCTGACATGCTTAGCCAAAGCATTTTTTATGTTGCCTTTGGTTATGTCATAAATGTGCTGATCACATGTCCTGAATGCATTTTTGGTCTTGCCAATATAAAACCCGGGACACATCTGACATATGGCTGTGTACACTACTATTGTTTCCATGGGCAATACCTCTAGCTAATTTCATGGGTTGTGTAATGCCTCTCTTGTCTTCAGCTTGACAAATAGTCAAGCCATATTCATCTTCATTAAGAATCCTATGCCCCATAACCAGTCTTCACCAATACCTGAATAGATTTACTATCATCCCCCAGCCATATACCTAATGCCACAATACGAACAGAGTATGACTGACGTTAATAATTGGCTTAGTTTCTGGTGTCATTTTAAGGGGGTTCAATATTTGTCAGCATGGAAGGAGATGGTGAACAGACAGACTACTCTGCTTTGCCAGGGATGGTCTGCACCTCTCCCCTCTAGGCTTTTGAATATTACCTAAAACAATGTCCTCTCCATAGTGCCTTTTTTAAGCAATGCCAAACTTCCCCCATAGCAAATCAAAACCAAGAAAATTTAATGTGATACTGCTCAATGCTAGGAGTCTAAACAAAAAGCTCCACTCCCTACAAGCTGTCCTCATCCTCGGGAAAGCTGATTTCTGTGTAATCACTGAGACATGGTTTAAAACCATGGACAGCACACAAGCAGTGCAAGGCTAAAATGCCTTCCACATATTTAGAGCAGCTACTATACAGACAGTGACCAAATACAGATTTGTCTCAATTTACAGACAAAAATAAATATACCTCAAGGCTAGTGAAACCGAACATGAGTTTCTCCACATTCAAATCACCATAAGCAAAATCCCATTCCACTTTCGTGTAAGCTACAGATTCTCCTCTATGGACCAGGGAACTCACAATATGTAGTTAAGCTTATTGGAAATGCTCACCATCCAACACAATACCATATCCATGGGCAACTTTAATTACCCCACCATTAACTAGGAATCATATACAACATCAAATGGGCAGGCACAGAGATTCCTGGATTTTGTAAACACAAACTCCCTGGACCAGATTGTCAGTACACCAACCAGGGGTGCAAACATACTGGATCTGCTCTTCACTAATATGGGAGAGTGTCGCACACCCCCTAGTATAATGGGGTCTATATTATATGTTCAAAGTCTGAAAACTTCAAATCTCATATGATCGACTCCATATGACCGAAGTTTTCAAACATTGAACATAAAATATAAACAAACAAAAATAAAAAACCTACCTGAACACTCTATGCAGAGAGGCAAGCCCCTCTGCACCCCCAAACCCCCACTACTTAAATATACCAACTCTGAGATCGCACTACATTGAAGTGAAGGGAAACATCCCCTATGGCGATCTCTGTTGAAACGTTTGATGTTTGAAAACTTCGCTCATATGATGTTGCTCATATGAGATTCAAAGTTTTCAAACTTCAAACTTATAATATAGATCTGTATAATGTCATCTCTGGTAAGGTCAGATCAAAAAACTGTCTCCTTTGAAGTAAAAATAAAAATAAAACTTGGTACCTAGTTAACACTGGAATATTCATGAACTACTCTAAGGCTAACTTCCTACTATTAAGTGATAATCTGGTAAAATTTCAAGTCCCCATAAACCCTAGGAAAATTGCTACCTATGTGTAACTGTTCATAGAAAGCCTATATGGGCATGTCAGTAACTGCACAGAGACACCTGTATCCACCAGAAAGAAGTACAGAACTAACTTAAAAAACAAGCCACCCTGGTCAAATCACAATGTTAATAGGCTGTGTAACAGAAGAAAGAAAATCATGGCAAAAATTAGGAGGTGTAGCACCCAGCAGGATAAGAGCACTCTCATCAAACTAAACAAACAACTGACTGGACAAATAAAATATAATAAACAAATGTTGGTTAAATTAAGCTTGTCAGGCCAAAGACAACCACAAGGCATTCTTTAGCTATGTCCACAACCTCAAAGGGAATACACAATTGTGTGCAGAGCTCATTGTTAATGGAGTATTGAGTCAGATCATATAGCAAATCTACTGACAGAAAAATTCATCTCTAACTTTACCAATCATTCCTTCAACCAC
Organism: Protopterus annectens; assembly: GCF_019279795.1. Classification (NCBI taxonomy): domain Eukaryota; kingdom Metazoa; phylum Chordata; order Ceratodontiformes; family Protopteridae; genus Protopterus; species Protopterus annectens. Next base: position 1,281,714,048 of record NC_056733.1, read on the forward strand.
CCATAGGAAATACCATCAAATATAAATCGTCCCCCACTATCACAAGGGAAGAGGTCCTTGATGCTCTCTCTAATGCCAAGAACACTGTATTGACAGGCCCAGACAATATCCCAGGATGCCTTCTAAAGGAAATGAAACATGACCTATCAGGCACTCTGGAATTGCTCTTTAACTGTAGCCTCCAAACAGGCTTTGCGCCTTATGAATGAAGCACAGTAACAGTCATCCTCTGCACAAAGGTGGGCCATCTCAAACCCTGTAAACTACAGACTCATATGTCTCACTAGTCTCATATTTAAAGCCATGGAAATAATTATCATGAAAATGATCAATATGATATAGGAAACCTCCAAACAATGGACCCAACCCAATTTGTTTTTTTCAAGGGTAGGTTATGCCTAGTCAACCTGATAGATTTCTTTGAGAAGGTCACCAAAGCAATAGATTATGGTAAAACGGTTTACACTGCTTACCTTGACCTGGTCAAGGTATTTGACATAATACCCCATACAGACATTGTTGACAAACTCAAGAGGTTAGGTATAAACCCAGATGGTTCACACACAGGACCCAGAAAGTTAGAATTGGGGGGTTCACCTCTACAAATAGGCCAGTCACAAGTGGACTCCCTCAAGAAAGTGTCCTGGGACCACTTATTTTTGTCATTTACTTCCCTAAAGTCAAAGCCAATGTGAAGCACATCTGGCTAGCTAAATTATTTGCAGATGATTGCAAATTGGGAGCACTCATAGAATCTCCCATTGATCCTAATGTTCTCCAGGAAGGGCCGACACAGACAATTAATTTGCATCAGATCCATGGACTAAAACTAAATGCCAAAAAAAATCCACAATAGTATCCTTTGGGAAGTCATCTATCAACCCAGTACTGAGGAACTTAGGGACACATATAGACAATAAAATCTAGCCTTTGACCATCATGTGTCTGCAGCAGTGAGGAAATCATTCCATGTTGTACAACTTATAAACAAAGGTATGCCATCTATGTCAAAGCAGGTCATTGTTCCACTGTATTCAACATTCATCAGACATATCATTAGTACAATGCTACCTTTGGTATGTACCTAACCAGGCACATCCAACAACTGGAATGTCCAATGAGGTTCCTCGCTGCAAGAATACAGAGCATAAGTAACATGTCCTGTGCAGATCTCCTCAAAGCCCTGTCCCTGCATTCAGTTTCCTACAAGCTGTTCAGGGTAGGGCTATGACTGGTGTACAAGGCATTGTCAGATGCCACCCTGATGAGCCACCTACATAATAGCTGCAAAGAAAACAGCACCAGAATTACCCATTCTAAGACTTAAACCTGGCCTGCAATATAAATAGGTCCTGCTGGAGAGACAGGTATGTATCCCAGAGACTACCTCTTGCCTGGAACAGACTCCTCATCCATGTGAAGCAGAGTTCCTCTTTAACCCTATTCAAGTGTAACTTGGACAGTTAGTTGGAGAAAAAGAAACTCATCCCTGGTTTGGCACCTATGTCTATAATAGACAGAAGCAGCCTATAAATGGCTCATTTCCCAGGCCCCAGCTTGTAAATGGTCTACTGTCATAATGTGGAATGGCACTTACTGGAAACTTGGTTGGTTGAATGTGTGTTGTCAAAATTTTCAGAATGCGAACTGAAAGTGATTGAAGTTACATTAGCGAAAGTGAGTATTCATTCGCTGATATGAGGTTGATGTTATCAATAGAGATCACAGTATAGTGAGGATTGGGAATTTAAAGCAAAAACAAAAGCAAAGCAAACTTTATTGTCATTCAGTCATACAGAGTACAGCTGAACGAAATTACGTTCTTCCAAGCTCATGCACAGTAACATAACATCACAACACAACAACATGTATCAGTAAACATTTAAACAACACAACAACAGTCAAGAGCCAACCAAAGATCAACAGTATATAAATAGTTCTCATTTTCCATCACTGCAACCATAGCTGCCTACAGTCAACCGCCGATACATTTCTGAACATCCATGTCACCTTCCTATTCCAGCAAACATCCTTCTAACTTCTCGACCACAGACTATCAGTCACTTCTACCTGCAGGCCCAACTGGCCTCACTGACCAAAACATTCCACAACAACCACAAAGTTTTCCTTCCTGTCAGCACCACAGACCAACATTCAAACTGTCTTCTTTCTCCATATTCCTCAGAACAACCACTGCAGTATTCAAAGAGTCCACTTCCAAAAAACAACTAAATTCCCTTTCTCACACTCCGTATCGGCTCAATCACTGTTGCAGGCCCAACTTCTGCCACTCCCTGCTAATTGTTCTGAAAACAAGCAAAAAAGACAGTATTCCACAATTCAACACCACCAACATTCTTATGGCAAAGTCCGCTCACTAGATAACAAGAAGCGGACTCACCTGATGAAAACTTTACACAATGAGACAAAAACACAGAAAGTGCTTATTAGGAGTTGGAGAGGCCACTGCCATAGTCAGCTCCGCCATCTTAACATCTTCTTTTAACCTTTTCTTCACTGTAGTGTGATATCAGCGTTGGTATATTTGATTTGCAGTGGGTCTGGGAGGTGTAAATGCAAAAACAGACTTTTGATATTGGAATTTCGGAAATAAATTCAAATGTCAGTCATTACTGTTGCCATTTTCAACATTGTAAACTTCCAACATTACCACATTCAACTTAATGATTTGATTATTTGATTCAAAAATATTGTGATTTTTCCACATTATAATAGTAAACTTACATAAATATATATATATAGATATATATAGATATAGATACACATACATTATCACAGAACTTGTGTCATACTCCATCTCTTAACTACAATATTAACATTTTCTACTTCATAATGAAAAAAGGTATTGCAAAAGTTCATCATTCCCTGTATCGGTATATATTTGTCAAAACCACATTTATATAGAATAAAATGCTCAGTGTCCTTTCACCTTACATTTCCTGTACACAATGCACTGACATGGAGGTGCAGCTTTAAAAAATGATACATCCAATACATAATTCATGTCACATGATCTAGTATCTATTGACAAATTCACTAACTTTCTGTGTGTGTGTGTGTGTGTGTGTGTGTGTGTGTGTGTGCGTGTGCGTGTGCGTGTGCGTGTGTGTGTGTGTGTGTGTGTGTGTGTGTGTGTGCATGTGTGTGTATATGAGTGTGTGTGCTTCTGCGCATGTGTGGGTATGTCTGTGTGTGTGCCTCAGAATGTCTTTATAAGTGGATTTTAAAGCAGGCTTAGTAAGGTTCTCTTCCCAGGATCCACCTATTTTAAAACTGTCCCTGATCAGAGGAGTGGACAGAATGTTACTATAGCTTGAATAGGGGCTGGATTCAGAGTGATCATTATTACTAAAATGTTTCTACATTAATCACATGCACAAAGAAGGTTATTATAGCTTATGTGGAGCCAGCAGATGGTGTGGTCAATATTTTTTATAACCTACCTCTCACTCATATCTCAGACCTTACATAAGGGCAGGAGGATCAACTCATTGGAATACATTACTGAGATCATTATATTTCACTTTCTTCACAATCAAACATCAGAAATGTATAAAGGTGGCTATAATTTGGGGTAATGGTAAGGAGACATCCAGGGTCTGACAACAAAAAAAATAAAAATATGTTACTTTACTCTATGTATTATCTCATATTCCTCCCAGTCTGACATCAGAGAGCTACATAGAAGGTGGCTGCATTTTGGGAGCATTGTTAAGGAAGCATGTAAGACTGATAGATTTTTATAATATATTGAACAGCTGCTAGAGTACAATGGAGAGGATAGGTATCTACTTTTGCTACCACATGCAACATTTTAAAACTTATTAAATATAGCTTCCAAAATATGTCCAGAATCAATTTTTTAAAAGGCAGGTTTGTATCAGAAATCACAAGGCAGACATAATCAATGTCAAATGACCAATATTTTTCTGGGATAATGTACTGTCTACAAGCAAAACACGGAAATGCATTATTGTGATCAGCATTTTTATCTCACTCTAACATTACAGTGGTACATAAAGGGTTTCAGTCTTTTGGAAAGTACAAAGTGGAATATTATAAAAATATACCTGACAACTAATGTTTGATATATATATAATTTTGTCCATTTGCTCTTTTTTCATCCCAAGATATATATATATATATATATATATATATATATATATATATATATATATATATATATATATATATATATATATATGGGTCTAGGACACATGTTCAACTAGCATATGTCCGAATCACAAAACATTGAACACATACATGAAAGCGCTTAACATATATATATATATATATATATATATATATATATATATATGTATGTATATACAAAAACAAATGATACTGTTTTAAAATAAATTAGTCGTTGTGCATACTGTGTCTGGATGCTGGATGGTCATACAGACAGACACTGTAGGTAAACATATGGAGGTGAGCAACATGAGATATTTGCCCTGGGCCACAAAATTCTTAGCTGTAGTCCTGTTTTGTCTGTGGACCACATAGGACCCTTATTACTAAATATGTGTGATACGCAGCACCTCATAGAGGCAGACTATGTCATGGAAGTCATGCATGGTATCAGTTCTCTCCTGTAGTATGCTAGGAAACTGTATCTGCTCATGCACGATGCAAAGCATTATGTCAAGGAGGAGGTCTATGAAATAACCAAAAAGTTCCTTCTGCGTCTCTGAAAGTTCCTTCTGTCTAGAATGGAAACAATCCACAAAAAAAAAAACGAGTGTCAGTAGAAGTCTTTTATGGGAGTATGTGAGCAAATGGTTATTTAATAAAGTGTTTATTTTGTCATTAAGTTGTAGTACTTCTTTTTGAGTATTTTTCCCTGGATTATACCTTTTACTGTTTTTTTGCCTCACTGTGCTTATATTTTGCTTATTTTTTAACACCTATATTAAATTATCTCTTAAGATATAGCACACATACATTAATAGAAAAGAAAACAAACCAGTTTAACATTTTTTATATTTATCCATTATAAATGACATATACATTTTCTTTCTTTCTTTCTTGTTAATAATTATTATTGAGGTGGCACAGTGGAACAGTGAATAGTGTTGGCACTTCACAGCAAGATGTTCCCTGGTTTGATTCTCACCTGGAATAACTTCTGTGCAGGATATGCATGTCCTTCCTGTGTGTGTTTCCTCTGAGTTCTCCAGCTTCCTCCCACATTCCAAAGAGATGCAGTAGGTGTATTGGACACTCTACTTTGCCCATAGCTGTATGGTGTGGAAGAACTACCAAGGCAGGTGTAGACACCTGGTGATATAAACCTTGTATCCAGAAGTGACACCCAGATCTCTGTGCAAAGTGAAAAAGGGGTGATGGAATGGTTATTCACTTCAACATTGAATAAATTGCTCAATTCCTGCCTTCTCTTAAACCTCACTAGTACTCCTGAACATTATTCTGCATGTATTGTTCCCACAAATTCCATTATTCCTCTGTAATCTGCTTCTCCCCTTTATTAAAGAGGCTATCTCTGGTTATTTTATCTCCTTTGCAATATTCAGTTCTTTGGTAGCAGTTGGTTTAGATGTTGCTTTTCATTCTTAGTGATTGCTATTTTGGCAGCCAGTAGCATTAAATGTAATAAGGCCTTACTATGTATAGGCAGTTCAGATCCTGTGTGCCAGCTCAACAAAATTCTCTGAAGTCTGCTTAAGGTATAAAAATACCTATGCAAACACTTTCAAGCAACAATCCTGTGAAAGAGCTATGCGTACTTTGGTCTCTTCAGGTATAAGTAAGCCACGCATTCCTATAGATTCCAATAGTGGGCAGTACATGTCCTTTCAGGTCAATAGGATATGCAATCTTCTGTAATGTGATAAATAATATCCTGTTAAAAGAAGTTATAGTATATCACCCAGTGATGGTAACTTGTCTGCTGAAATCAGACACCATCTGACAAATGAGCATGGTGAGGTGCAGCTTATATGTGCTTCTGCATGCTGATATCTTTACTACTTCTGGCTTTCTGCAGTTTCACTCTACATATGACTATGTTCATCTTGCATGCTTTTGCATATGATATGACTTAATTTCTCTGTCCAAATTAATTTGCATATCATTATATGGCCATTTGTATATTTCTTTTGCAGATTATTTCGGGTCCCTGAACTGGAATGCAGTGTTACACTATAAATCTGTCTGTGCCTAGCTGCACATAGCCATTTCCACTGCAATTTATCTATGAATCCCAGTCATAACCTGTGATACAAAGGTTCACAGGAGCTTTTTTGTTGCAAGACAAAAGATTAAGCAATTGCGCCTCACATAGCCATTTCCACTGCAATTTATCTATGAATCCCAGTCATAACCTGTGATACAAAGGTTCACAATAGTTTTCTTTGTTGCAAGACAAAAGATTAAGCAATTGCACCTCACTGTATCAATATTAGTATTTCTTATTAATCAGCTCTTTGAGCATCTTAGTAATTAAATTATATATAAACAACAAAAAGCAAGACATAGCGCTTGTTTGAAAGCAACCAGCATCAGTATCTTGAGTCAATATCTTTCTTGTACAAATTTTTGTTCACTAGCGCTTTTATTAATTTATGCTTTACTTATCTCATCTTATTACATTTCTGCTCATCACAGCAAGTATATCCTCTCTACGTCACATAATAATACTGATGAAATCTGTTCTACAAAATAACTTTATCAACTGCATAAGTATGCCCCAAGGTGTTGAATCTAATGTTTACATTTCCCTTTATTGTTATACTCCTCTACAGCGTTAATGGAATATCGTATGATAAATTATTGGTTAGCCACAACAAGAGTAAACCAAAATGACTCTTGTAAAGTGCTTTCTACAACATGTGGCACATGCTGTGAAGCATTTAATGTGTGCGCATTAGAGTCAAAACTGTTGAATAATTTATTATTTTAAGAAGCTTATTATTCTGAAGGTAGTTGCAGTGAGGGTCTTGTTGTTTTCGATGAGGATTATTTTTCCTTCCAGATGCTTACAGAATAAAGAAGGATAACATCAAGAAAAACTATATTCCTGCAATCAGGCAAATAGCCAGTCTAACAGAATACTGAGATTATGTTCTGCACTGAACCCAGATGTAGCTGCGGGAAATGTATACTCTTATCTTATTAATATCATGTTCTTTTTTAACTCTTTGTAGTAAACAGTGCAATAATTAATAACAGTTCAGAAATGCTGCAGTCAATGTCAACACTAAAAAAAGCTTTTTTACATATATTTATGAGAATCTAATTGTAAACCATCTGCAAAGAAACATGCCTGCAAAAGTGATTTTTTTCTAAAGACAAGTATAAGACTTTTAATAAAAAAAAAGATTTACTGGATAGTTTTCCTAAATGATATTCTGTTTGGAAAATTTTGAATGAATATATTGACCATTAAAATGAGAAGCTTTCCAAACGTATGAAACAACAGGATGACACAGTGGTACAGCAGTTAGTATTGCTGCTTGCAGCACTTCATTCTCTAGTTCGATTCTTGGCTAAGATGTGTTTTGTGTGAAGTTCCTCTGCACTTCCTTTGACCACACAGACTTTTACTAGAAGGTCCATTTCCCTTCCACCAGCTAAAGATGTCAGTATGTGAGATGTTACTCTTCTATTTGCCACTAGATGTGTATGGGTATGCTTGCCTGAATGCATTTCATTTGATGGACTGACCTCCTGCCCAGGACTGGTTCCTGCCTTAAAAATATTGCCTGCTGGAATAAAGTCTGGCTTCCTTTGATCCTGGTTTAATATAAATGGGTATAAAGAATGGATGTCTAAATTAAAGAGTACATTTCTTTCCCTCACTCCTTGATATCTATCTATCTATCTATCTATCTATCTATAGATATATATAGTTGGGTATATATTCAGTCGTATAACTCTGCAAAACAGTGTTACAATATTTTGTTCCTGATACCCTGCTATATCTCCTGTTCATTTGGTGTATATAGGAACAATCACCACTTTCATACATATGCTTATTTAGACGTCTTATGTTCCTACGACCTGCTTTGCATCCTTTTGTTGACTGGATTAATGCCTCATCATCAGAGGAGACCTGAGGTGGAATGCATACTGACTAGAGGAAAATTTGGTCAGGAAACTTCCTCTGTAGTTTTTAAATAAGTGTTGAGGTATCTTTTACATCCACCTGAACTATGAGCAACTCAGGCAGATAGGACCTTGGATCAACATCTCATCCATAGCACAACATGCCAATATGCTGCACTGCAGTGTCAATATTGAGAAATTGATCCAAGTGCCTGATGAGAGAATAGAACTCACATCTTTCTGATCTTCCAGCACCAAAAGCAAGTGTACCACCTGTTGAAGAACTGCTACTGCTCCTGCCAGTAACAACACTACTTCAAGGGCAGGCATACAATGAGTGTAATAAGGAGAAATGACCTGCTCAAACCTGGGGGATAACCCCAAGGAATTCCTACCCCGTCCCCTACATATTTGATGACCCAATTAAGTCCCTGCTCCTTGATGGATAGTATAGTAATGGGATTCTCAAGAAGGACAGCCCAGCCTTCAACCAGCACTTTGTGGAAGACAAGCAGGAATCACCTTTGTCTTTTCTCTCCCACCTTGGCATGCTCTACAATGTCTGAGATACCAGGTGAACTGAAGTTGCCAGCTGACCTTGCAGGCAGTCTTCCTGCACTAATGTGTTAGCTGAGCTACTTTATTTTTTAAAATATGGTAAAATCTATATTCCATAGCAAAAACATGTAATTCTATTTACCTAATCCTTTGTTTTGATAAACATTTTAAACGCTGGATTTGTTATGCAGTACAAGATGTTAGCTCTTGGTGTGCATGATGTCTTTTTTTCCTACTGAGAGTGTGTCACTTATGATCAAACTACTGCCAATGTGAAGTTTCATCTGCTAAAGCATTATGATAATGGTTTACCTATCATGCATTATAGTTGTTCAGAAAAAAAGCAGTTGTGTTTCCTCAGCTACTTGTTATTGCATGTAATTTGCAAGGGTTCTCTAATGCTGCAATTTTCTTTTGCTATCCCGCTCCCCCTTTTAGTGATCATCATGCTCCCCTTTCTCCACTTGCTCCATTATCCGATTTATTTCCTAGGGGGGGCTATGACCTCTCTTTTTTACCCAAGGGTAGAAATGGACCAGCTGAGAGTGAAAATGTTACCTATCAGATGTTAATGTTTTTTGTTTTAACGTTCTAAACCTTTTACAAATGCCCAGTATTGCTGCAGGGTTTGGCATCTAATTAGCATCAGCAAGGAATAGCATATCATTGTCTTATTTAGACAGTGTGACCTCCTCAAGATAACCTTTCCCACATTGAAGCTAGGGCTTCCCTGGGATTATTTGTTCCCATTATGGGACTGAGCACCTAATACTGCAGCCTACATCCTCCACTCAATGAGAGATGAAAAAGTAAAGCCCCATCACTCCTCTATTTCCTTGTGCCCTCTATAGCAGGTGTTCAAGCTGCTTTTCAAATTTGAATCACCTGGGTTGTTGTCTGTGTTTAATCCTTCTGTATTAAGGGAGCTGGTCTCTGGTTTCGTAATTTATGGGTTGTTTTACTAAAACTGTCTCTTCTATGATGAAACAAATTGAAGTGCACACCCAGACGTTTTGCCTGTACAGATCATAAAAAATGTTGAGGCAAATACCATGCCATGAAGATAGGTATACTAAAATTTAGCAATTTTTTGTCAAATTATGAGCACTTTTTTATCATACATACATACATACATTTCAGAGTCATAGAAACTTAAACAGATTATATCATGAGCAATATAGTGAATTTTAAACATCAAGTGTGGAACATAGCTTTCCCTTTATAAACAATAAACATTATTGTTTATACAGACTATGTATGGGTGTCAAATGTACATACATATATATATATATATATATATATATATATATGTGTGTGTGTGTGTGTGTGTGTGTGTGTCTATATATATATATATATATATATATATATATATATATATATATATATATATATATATCTTCTTTGGACAATTCTAGCAGTAGCCAAAAAATGTATTACAAGAATATGGAAGTCATCCTTCATTCCAACCTTACAAGACTTCATGACTCTTTTGGTTGAAGTAGCGTCAATGGGAATAAAAGTTAAAGAATCAAGAATATACCCAAGAAAATGGACTAACAACCCTCGGACAAAAGTTATATCTCTTATTCAGTCATTGAATTCAGATATGTCTTCATCTAATCGAAAATATGAATGAATGAATATTGTACCCTACTTTACAGTTTATATAACTTGTTGTTCCCTTTATTTTCCTTTTTTTCCTTATACACTGCTTGAGGCCTTTGTAAAATTTGTACATACTTTTATCATAATTTGTTGTTCAAATGATTGTTATTGACAAATCAATAAAAAAATAAAACAAATAGGACCCTAGGCTGGGTAACAGATCAGGCTCTCCCAGCAGCACCCCCCTCCCTCACAGCCATTCTGATGTCCCATTACTTGGCTATTTATCCCCAGTTGCCATAAATACTGTTCAGACTTGTCAGTGTATGTATTATTTTCTTCTTTACTTCTGCCATGATTACAAATATTTGGATTTCATTTAAAACTTTTATTTCAAATTGTATAATACAAACACTGATAGCCATTTGCTAATCTGAGCAATACAGACTCACAATGAAAACACTTAGCATGAACAACCATAAGCTTCTCTAACCTTGAAACTCACATTCAGTGAAATTAAATTAAAACCCACATTATAGAAAATGCATCAGGCCAGTGGATGATTAAGTTTACCTTTGGGTTGTTTATAAATGATGGGCCCCTTGCACACATTTTTTTAGGACCATGCATATATGCATGTGTTCTTTGATTCACCTTATTCACCTAATTGTATTAAATTATATTCCTTGTATAAAACATCACCATTTTTGGTGTTTTTTTAAATATGTAGTTTTGAACATTTTTCCGGTAAGCAATGAAACAAAATGTTATGAACCAATAATGAAAAAACTACCCATTTCAGAACATTTCAACAGTAAAAGGCCACTCAGACTTTTGTCATTATAATCCACCAATGCCAGTCAATGTGCACAATCTCTGCGAAAGTAAAAATCATTTGAATAAATCGACATTAAAGGGAACTGTAACTAATAAAGACGTTGCTGCTGACAAACAACTTTGAATTTTAGTGTTCAATCTACAAATTCAAATCCTGCTGCCCAAGAAGAATACATTTTCTGTTACATTTAAAAAAAATGTTCTTTATTTTGCAATATGGAATGGCTGTCAAAATGACAACAAGGTCATAGCCAGTACGCATCTCATCCAAAGGAGGACACACTCAGAAGTGAAGCATCCTCATTCCCCCTTATGTTATACAGTAGTATCAGCAATCAGTCTACCTGTTGGGGGAAAATAACCCACAACGGTCTGCACCAAAAGTAAGTGTGCTACCTGTTCCACCCATGCCACTGACTGATGCTGCTTTGACACTCTATGTATGACATTGACAGACAGTAATCCTCAGTGATTAAGAAAAAATAAATAAAGGAGACCTAACAATTGCTGTGCATGTTTAAAGCACTTGTCTGCCTATAATTATTAAGTTTCAGAGTTTGACTCTAAATAGTGTCACTTAACTATGCAGTGCCCAAAACTGGGGCATTTCACACACTATCACACACCCTCCCCTCTATTTCCTCCAAAGGAAAGAGCAGCAGCTGAGCACTCACCTGAACATGCTACATATATCTGTATCTCCCTAGTCATTCAGCTTCAGCTTAAATCTCCTGTGCAGGAACTGGCAATGCCCTTCATCTATACCCATGCAGATTTAGATGATGTTATAACAACATCACCAGGTAAGGAAATTCTCCCATGGGGTCCTAATGCTTTCTTTGTTTATGGAAGAATCCCCACAGGATTTACTTACCAAAACATCATTTATTTCTACTTTATAGTGAAACTGGGGCCCCTCAGCCAACACAGGACCCCCCAGTCAATATGGGCCCTAGGCAGCTGCCTGGGTCACCTAGTAGTGGATCTGGCTCTTGGTGGTAACAAAAAGCTTGAACTAGAGCTACAGCTGTCAGAAGGTCCTGGGATTCCTGTGGAAGAAGTTTCTTCCGTGAAAGAAATGATTAATAGCAGTATGATTAAACCTGAGACACAGCTATCTAAAATAACTGGCCTTGCATTAAAATAATTGGGGAGTAGAACAAAAAAAGGTTAAGGTAGCCACAGGTCTCAGACCATACTTTACAATGCTTGAAGGAGGTAGCAAAGAAGGCTTCTGGTATTAAGGGCAGAGGAATCCGTATACTGAGACAAAGGCCTACAATAAAAATTTGTGCTGACCTGATGAAGGGTTACAGGGAGATATGGAGAAGGAGTTAAGGAAGGCTGCAACCCCTTTTTGGCCATAGCTCATGATATTCCTTTTTCAGTGCTGGCACATTTTTATTTATTTGCCAGCAATACAAAGTATGCAAAAGGGCACTTGAAAGATTGTGAGCCATGCCAACAGTTGGCAAGGTAAAATATAAAGCCAACATAGGTTTTGTGCCATTGTCTTTTATTAAAAAAAATCTTTTGGGATTAAAAGGAGCATGCCCAACATGTTATGGAGATGCTGAGCAAACTAAAAATGGTAGTGGTAACTGTGAAGGCAAGCAAGCAAGCAAAAAATTGTAAAGTTAAAATGGCAAAAGGGTTTTACACTAAAATAAAAACTCAGTCTTTCAAAACAATAAATTGCATGTGTCTGATTTAAAATGTACAACTCCTAACAAAGACTTTAAGTAAAGTATGTGTACTGCTTAATACCTAGCAGTAATAATAGACATTTTACACCAGGTCGCAGTACGCTTACCTGCCAGGCTAGCCAGCAGCCACAACCCCTCTGTCTCACACTGACAAACTAATCCTTTTCTACCTTTTTATAATTACTCCCTCTATCCTGGTCCATGATATCTCCCTCCTTTCCTTCTACCTGATATCTCTCTTTCTGGGTCCTTACCACCTGAGACTGACTTGCCACTAGGTGGTGCTCCTCTCCCAGGTCCACCTATCTGTCCTCTCTCCTCCTTAAACACCCCCTCTCTACCCTTTATAAAACCTCTTACCTTCTCCTACTGGCCTTCATCCATATATCCACCCTCCACTCCTTTCTCCCTCAGTCTTCCTTTCTCTCACAATTCACTGCAAGTTTACCTTTGACTACCACTTCTACTGATTGTCTTCTTCACATTCTTCTCCTTTGGCTCTACCCGCTCAGTTCGCCCTGCGGGCTCACTCCGCTCCCCTATCCTGCCCCCATTTTCCACCCGCCCCAGCACCTCTACATATATACCTTTCAGACTCCTCCTTCATACCTCAATCAACCAATTACTATCCTCTTCCTTTACCCCTCCCTCCTTTATCAATTAGCCATTCTCAGTCCTCCTTTTTATTTTTCCCCTCCCTCTCTTCCTCCTCCCACACTACCCTTACTCCTCCCTCAATCCTTCTTCTCTTACCCCTCCCTCACTACTCTTACTCCCCCTCCCCTCTCAGCTACACCCTCTCATCTAAACTCCTCCTCTCCCATTTACTAAATTATAACACCCCTTCTTCCTCTTCACCTCCTCTCCTCTTCGACCCTTCTCTTCCTTTCCACTCTTACCCTTCTTTAACCCATCCTTTGTAAACATGCCCTCCCAAATTCTCACTATTACCCGACTCCCCTGCTCCCTTCTCATCTTACTAATTCCTCTTTATCATGCTACTTCCTTCTCTTTCAAATCTCCCCCATCCCGCCCTTCTGCTTACACCATCCCATACACTCACCTTCACCCTCCACTACTCAATCATTTCCACTACATATCCTCCTTCCTCATTCCACCTAAACTTCTATACCTTTTCCAGCCCAAAGTCTTTCCCACCTCCACAGACATTTTTAAACCTAAACCACAGCCAATCCCAAACAACGCCCTATTGTACCAACCCAAAAGGCCAAAAGCTGGTCCCAGAAATGCCATAGCCTTATCTGGAGATATCCACCCTAACCCAGGCCCCTGCCTCCATACAAACAACCCCTTCCCTCCCCCCCTTCCTCCTCTTCTACTAACACCCCTTTCCCCCTTTCCTCTACCTCCTCTACTTTCTCTCTTAATACACTTAAGTTCTTCACCATCAACACTCAGAGCCTCAACAATAATACCCACCAATTACAAGCTTGGATAAACCACAATCAACCAGACATCTTAGCCATCTCTGAAACCTGGCTAAAACCTTATATTTCTGACCCTGAAATCTTACCTCCAGGCTTCCACATCCTTAGAAATGATCGTTTAAATAAAAAAGGTGGAGGCTCTGCTCTAATCTACTCTAACCATCTCTCTCTAATCCCTCTGCAAATCCCAACCCCACATTTCAAAAATACTGAATTAACTGCAGGTCTCCTCAGATTTAATAAACGTAAGAATATCTGCTTTATCTCCTTATATATCTCCCCAGATGACAACATCTCTACCCTTGAAAATATTCTTCACTGGGCCTCAACTGAAATAAAATATGAAACTTACATTCTTGGCGACGTTAATATAGACTGGAATAAAATCAACTCACCTTCCCCTTCTCTATCCATTAACCTATACAACTTCACCCAAGTAATCCATTCAACAACTCGTCCTAACAAAATCCACCCTCCTGGATCCATCTTGGACTGGATTCTAGTTTCTCATTCCAACAAAATAATTCTCTCAGGCACCATCCCCGATACTTTCAGTGACCATCTCCCTGCCTTCACTCATTGGTCAGCTAATTCCACCCAATTTCATCACCAGTACATTCAAACTCGAAATCTTAGCATCTTTAACCCTACAATTTTCACAACCACCTTCAAACTAATCAGCTGGCAAATCCTTAATACTCTCCCCCTAGACAATGCTGTAGAACATTTCAACTCTATTTTCCTAGACACTCTGAATTGCTTAGCCCCTCTAAGAAACAAACGAATCAAAACTAACTCTGCTCCTTGGCTGACAAAAGATACTAAACAAATCATACATCACAGAGACAAAGCCTGGAAGCATTATCAAAAAAACAAACTGCCTTCTTCCTTCCTCCAATACACCCAACTTCGCAACCAAGTAAAAAAACTAATCACTTTAGACAAAAAAAATTACTATAGTAAACTGCAGTCTAACAAAAATAAGAACCCAAAACAATTTTGGAAATCAGTTAACTCCCTTCTTCACCCAGGGTCCAAAAATAATCTCCTCAACACCCAATAACCTTAATAAATGTCTCTTGAATTTCCAGTTCAAACCAGTTTCAACCAGCTTCATAAAAAGGCTCTTATCTAATCTTAAACCATGCTCCAATGCCCCTGACAACATACCCTCCTCCTTCCTCAAATGCGCAGCTGAAGGTATTGCTCTCCCTATTAGTATCCTGATAAACAGATCCTTAAATGAGTCATACGTACCCAAACTCTGGTGTTCAGCCTACATCCTACCGCTCCACAAAGGAGGTAAAAACACCACTATCTCTAATTTCCACCCCATCGCCCTACTCTCTCCAATATCTAAAGTTCTAGAAAAATGTGTCCACCACCAGCTTTTACCTTTCCTAACACAGAATCACCTTCTTACTTACACCCAACATGGCTTCCGCCCCGGCCATAGCACCATTACTGCCTTACTATCCTTCCTTGAAACAGTCAACCGAGCCCGAGACTCTGGACTCCTTGTATCCACAGTACTACTAGATCTTTCCAAAGCCTTTGACACCATCTCCCATACACACCTACTCTTTCATCTCGCCAACCTTAATCTCTCCCCACATACTCTTTCCTGGTTCTCCAGCTACCTATCTGAAAGATCTCAAGCTGTCAGATGGATGAACTCTACCTCTTCCTTCTTGCCCACACCGACTGGTGTTCCCCAGGGGTCCATCCTCGGACCCATGCTCTTCAACATCTTTATAAATAATCTACACTCTGTCATACCTGACACCACAGTCATCCAATATGCTGATGACTCCACCTTAGTTTGTGCTGCCTCTAACTTTTCTGAACTCCAGACTAAAACACAAATAGCCTTTTCCACCACAGAGAACTGGATGCACCAAAACCACCTCTCCCTCAACTCTAATAAATCCAAAATTCTTATTTTTACCCCTTCCAGAGCTTCCTCATCCTTTGACAAAGATTCCTTCAAAGTCCTCAGCCAAACCAACACTGCTATAGAAGTAGTGCCTTCCGCTAAACTACTCGGCATTACCATAGACCGAACACCTAAAATTCGATCTCCACATTCAACAAAACATAAAGAAAACCCACCAAAGTTAGGTATGCTCTACAGAAACAACCAATTTCTTTCCAACTCCTCTAGGCACACCCTGGCAATTACATACCTTCTACCCTCTCTTATTTATGGAGCCCCTCTTTTAACCAATCTGTCTATTTCCAACATCTCAAAACTTGAAACTTGCTATAATAAGATCTCTAAATTCGCAACCAAATCCAAAACCTCAACTCACCACTGCCTTACCCTTAAATCTCTAAATTGGCTTGAACTTCCCAACCACTTGGACTATCTCCAACTAACCACCGCTCACAAACTAATATTTTACCCAGACTCATGCCCTGCCTTAATAAACATCCTTCCACCATACACTCCAAACAGATCTCTGAGATCTGAACACCAAAACCTTATCTCCATCCACAAACCTAAATGTCCTGCCGGCCAACTTCTACACTCCTTCTCTCTAGGTAAAAAATGGAACCCTCTCCCTCCTTCTCTTAGGACTATACCTAACTCCGAATCCTTCAAGACCCTACTTCTCAAATACCTGTCATCCAAATGGAAATGTTCCTGCTCTCACCAGATATAATTTCCAGGGATCTCTTTCCCTGAGCTCTCCACTTCCTGGACCTCTCTACCTCCATGATTTTCCTGACATTTCTAACTTTCTCCTGACTCCAACTTTTTTTCAGTCTGTAAAAAAAAAAAACCTTTTGCACATCTATGTATTTTTGTTATTTTACTCTGCACTGTATTGCTTCATTATGCTTGCTCATTATGCACATTTTATGTAAATGTATTTCCTGACTGCTTGAATCTTACTCTTGTATTATACCATTAACTTTATGTAACCATGTTTCATTGTATTGCTTGTGGAGCTTTTCTTGAATGAATGGACTGCATGAATCTTTACTCTTGTATTTTACCATTAACTTTATGTAACCATGTTTCATTGTATTGCTTGTGGAGCTTTTCTCCCTGGGCCTCCACTGAAAATGGGCACTTCTTTCCCAGTGGACTTCCCCGGTAATCAAACTGAAATAAATAAATAAATAAATAAATCTCAGAGTGGAGGTCTCGCATCAAAACTCACTTGAGTCTGGAAAGCAAGTAGTTGTGTAAGAAAGCTGTAATACATGTAAAACTTTTTACTGTTATTCCAACAAAATGCATGAACAGTAAACTAAGCTATATTAAAACAGTAAAAATCCATAGAAATGCATCTATTTTTTAAAAATATAAATGTAAAATGTGATGCATTACAATTGCCATTTCAGTAAAATGTAATGTGTAAAAGAAAATGTGTAAAGTGGCATATAATTTAATTTTCCACTTTGGGGATACATTACAGTTTAAAAGTGAGTGTAATCCTTGTTTCACATAAATGTGCAGTAATGTCTAATGCTGCTTGGAGATGCTGAACTAAGTCAAAATTATTTCATTATTTTATTCTGCCTTTCTAAATCTTATCTCCTTCCCTTCTGTGGATTTGTAAGTGTAATAACTTCTTCTGGCTTTTCCCAGTTAGGGGTCACCACATCGGAGCACCTGTCCACTCATGATTGGCAGTGGAGTTTTACGGTGTTGAGTTGCCAACGCAGCACCCAACCTTCCACAGAAGGCACATACACACTCACACCTAGGGACAATTTAGAGTGTCCAATCCACCTACAGTATGTCTTTGGGATGTGGGAGGAAACCGGAGCACCCAGAGGAAACCCTCGCGACCACAGTGAGGACATGCAGACTCCACACAGAAGGCACTCTAGCCAAGAATCGAACTAAAGAACCTCTTGCTGTGAGGTGGCAATGCTAACCACTGCACCACCGTGTTGTAAGTGTAATAACAAGAAAGTATATTACAATATATGCATTCATGATTGGGACATACATAAACAGAGACAGTCTGTTGATTTATTTAGGTCAATTGAGAGAGATGTTGCAACCTGCCTTTTGATGCATACCTTTTAAGACTTTGTTAACATTCTGTTCAACTGTCTGAAAGTTAGACAATAAGGGCACAGCTTGTTTTTTAAGTTAAATTAATTATAGACAAGTTAGCTATGTTTCTCTGAACATTATTTGAGTGAACAAATACTTAATTACAGATATTTATGCAGGTTCTACACCATTTACATATGGAAACCTTATAAGAAAACAAACATGAGTAAACTGAAAAGAGTGCAGAGGAAATTACCAAGAGCATCCATGAATGTGAACATTTATGTTATTGTGAAAGACTAAAATATCTCAACTTTGTAGAATGTTGCTTACAGATATCTAAGAGGAGATCTTATTCAGATATATAGGGCATTTACATACAACTTTTCTGGAAGAGTTTGGAGTTATCAAAAAGTAGTAGAGTCATCAGACAACCTGTTTAGAAAAATCTATAGAAATGAGAAGTGCACTAATTGGTTCTCTGAGACAGCAGTTGATGTATGGAATAGACTACCAAATTGCATTAAAGCAAGCACTGGTTTAGATATTTTTTTAAGAACAGCCTGGACACATTATGGAAACAACTGTTTTGGCATATTGTCAGGCTAGAAGGGCATTAAAGCCTATGCTTGAAATATTTGTATGTATGTATGTATGTATGTATGTATGTATGTATTTGCAAGGCAAATGCTTTATTATTTTTTATTTATTTCATGTTACATTTCATTATTCAGCTTTAAACTTCTTTGCTAATTGTTTATAGTGTATACATTTTTACTAGCATACCTTCAATTGTGTGATATTTGCCCTTGAAAGAATGACTGTTGCCATTATCAAATATGTAAACTGGATTATTTAAAGGGATAAGCACAGAGATGTATTCTTGCTTTGATAGTTTTCGACTACTTGGTAACAATGATACTGAGAAAGGAATGTTGATGTGTGTGTGTGTGTGTGTGTGTGTGTGTGTGTGTGTGTGTGTGTGTGTGTGTGTGTGTGTGTGTGTGTGTGTGTGTGTGTGTGTGTGTGTGTGTGTGTGTGTGTGTGTGTGTGTGTGTGCATGTGTGTGTATCTACCTGTTTGTGCAAAACAGTGTTGCTCAAGTTCTAATTACCTTTGGTAGGATACTTCTGGAAGGCACTGAGTTTAGACTGAAGTGGGTGAAAACCTGGGAAACTACTCATTATAACTCTATTAATCTGTAGCGGAACAGTGTACAGTGTATTGGATGGGGCACACCTTGCACAGTAGCCCACGTTTACCATATGACCTTATGGTCAAGCCACCATCATCATCATTAGCCGTCTTCCTCCGATTATACCTGGGTGTAAGTGTCACATCAAAATCAATGGTCACTGCCTTTCTCAATTCATAGCCACTTTTTTCTTAAAAGACCTGTGCACCTATCTCCGATCTTCTCTTATGCAATTCATATATCAGTTGGTTGGGTATCCTCATCTCCGCTTGCCTTCTTCCTTTCTTTCCAAATCTGCTTTACCAAATTGCCTTCTACTTTCCTGCACAAGTGTCCATAATACTATAATCTGTACTTCTCAAACTTCTCTACAAGTGTTGCTACTTCAACAATGATGTCTTGCAATCTTCATCTATTCTTCAGTACACATCTTACTACTTGTTTTCAATCACCTCAATATTTTTCAGCTGCTCTACCTTTCTTTCATGGGATTCACTACATACAACAGCACTGAACACAACTGTTTTGGAGATTTTACTTTTCAGATTCTCTACATATCTCTACCATGAACTACCCATGAAACTTGTTGTCACGTGGCTGCAGCACCTGTGATTCTAGCTTTGACATCCACATTCAGATTTACTTTCTCCTCAACCTCACCTTCCAGATACTTGAAGCTGCTATCCTCTGTCACTATTTCCCTTCTATCTCTATCAGCTTCTTTTGATTTCTTCCTTTTGCTATCTCAACCACTGTCTTGTCTGTATTAAAGTTATAGCAGGACTGCCCAAGTCAACGTTCTTTCTCCAAATCTGGGAATGCCCATTTAAACTCTGTCCTAATTTCCTGTTTCTTCTGTACTATTGTGCTGCATCCTGCCCCAAATGTGAACTGCTCATCTCCCATCTTAAGTGGTATAGCTCTGTATGCTTGTTTAATTACCCCCTTCAGCACTTTCAAAGCATTTGACAGGATTTTCATACCACTGTACTACCAACAATTGTAAATATCCCCTTTGTTCTTGCACATTTTAACTTGAATATTTGTTCTCCAGTGATCTGGATATGCCTCTTTCTATCCACACTGTGATAAGTACCCTGAGGAGCCTTTTCTCCCTTAAGTCATCCAATATTTTATGCATATCTGGCATGACATCATGCTTGTTACTTTCCCTGACTTCATTTTCCTTAGTAAACGTCATACTAAAGTCAGTTCTCCTTCCTGTTTGGATGCAAGTTGCACAGCTTCTGGGGCATTTTCTTCACTCAGAAGCTTCTCACAATAATCCTTCTGTCTGCCATTAATGTGACCAGCCTGATGGACAGTGTGCTGTTGGCATCTCTTATGAATGGCCTCTGCTAGCTATCTATATTATCTTTGTGGCTTCACTTTGCAAATTAATGGGACTTCTTTGGGTCATCTGTTGAGTCAATTTTCTGAAGCTGGTATACATTTTTTGATATTCCTTGTTCATTGTTTCTGCAAATGCTTTCTGAGTCTTTTTATTAGCCAATAGGTATTTCTCCATAGACTGTCTTTCTTATCCATTTCCCAATTCTTCCTACACTTCTTCTTCTTTTTGCAACTTCCTGGAATTCTGCATTTCTATACCTGGTCCAACTGCATATCTGTTGTATTGTTTTCACATTCTATTTTATGATTCTGCAATACCTCTCCATCTGTCTGTATTTGCTCTTATTCCTCAGCAGTTACTGTTTTCAGCATCTCCTTTAACTCCAGTCACCTTCCCGGTAAAATGCCCTTTGTATGTTAACTGGTTCCAGTAGTGAGTTTCAAACCTCATACTGTTGGTTCTATCACACTATATTTTCGATGGCAGTGGTACAACAGTTAAAGACTTAACCCCCATCAAGGACAGTATTCTTGCTATTTAATATAATTAAAGTTATTAACTGTTTAGAAATCCATAGAAGAACCCTTTATAATTCATTTGCTTTGTTATGAGTACTGTTTATTTTGTAGAAAAATGTATTCAGAAAGAAGTGGTTAGGCAGTAACAATATTGCCAGAAAGTTAGTTTTTTCAATAAGTGAAATATCTATTAAGGGTAAATTTTCAAAGGTTTGTATGAAGTAATGCAAAGGGATAATATGAGATATGGAATTACCCCTTCTAGCAGACAGATGCAGCAGGAGATGACAACTAGCATTATATCAGGGACTAAAAGTGACAAAAGAGCTGATAGCAGATAGTTTGCATTTCAGAAACTCATTGGGTATAATGTCTTTTTCAGTAGTTGAATCCAATCCTTGTTAATATTTAACAAGAAGTGGGTATAGCTGCTATGGGAGGGATTTATAACCATTATTTTTTATAAATACAGTGAAATTTCAAATACCAAGGAAATCATTAGCCATGCCAGGCAGCATGGAGCCTGGTAGTTGTACCACTGCCCGGCATACTAGATGGAGGGGGCATGTCACCTGAAGCAACTCAGAGTTTCTTATTCCCATCAAGTAGAAATTCTTCTGCAACCCAGTGTGGATCTTCTTCAAAAACTGCAATTAAAATGACATGAAAGTAAGCCTGGATGATGTTGGAATCCCGCACAATCATGACCTCCTAGATGCCATGCATGACAAAGCATCGCAGTACACGAGGAAGTGCAGAAGCTACACCTGCTTGTGTTGAAGTACATGAGGAAGTGCAGAAGTGACACCTGCTTGTGGAAAGCATCTTAGGAAGAGTTGGAACTAGAAAAACAAACTGAACACTTCTACATTTAGATCTGTTTGTAGATGTCTCTTGAGCAGTAAAGCTGTGTGATTTTTTTTATTTTTTTTATTTTTATTTATTTATTTAACATTTGTTTTGTTCTGTTGGCTGGCTGGTTCTACTGTGGGTATGGTATGTATTTGTAATTTAAATAGGGACCGGGAAAGTCCGACCCGTTAGGTTCCATAGAGCCTGTTTTCACTTTGTGTCATGTATAAAACAGAAGGGTTAAATATGATGGAGAAGATGGTGATGGACAATTTACTTAACTTCAGTAAAAAAAAAGCAGCAAACATAGTTTTCTGTTTAGTAGTTGAGAAATGATTAATAATAACTGATTAGTCAGGAAGTTATTTTAATTATCCAAGTAACATCAATTTGATAACTGTAAATAAATAAAAAAAGGGTGTATGCTAGTAGCTGTAGTATTGTTCCTCACCCTCCTTCTTGTTGTCTTGCTGTTATACTTGGTGGCTTTGCAGTTGCCCGCTTCTACTGCAAATTTGATCCTCCCAGTCTAGTGTTATTAGCTCATTCTACCTAATACAGAGAGAACATTTGTGAAGGCCAACCCACTTAGTTTCCTAACCTTGAATTATTTTCTGCTACTCCTCTCTCTCTTTCCTTTACAAAAAAAAAAAAAAAACTTTGCTAGAATCTCCCTGTGTTCTGCTTAACAGTAACAAAAAAAAAATAAGCTTATTTCCTGCCTTTCCTGTAACTAATCTAGTCCAGATACAGACTTGCTATATCCAGGACTGTTTCTAAGCTTCTGAGCCCCCAAGCCTGTCTGTGTTGGAGGGAAACATGCTAGCTTATCAGTGGGAGTGGTAAGCACTAAGTAAACTATCTACCACATAAGAAGTGGTTTCTGGCCCAGAAACTGTAGTTATTGGCCTTTTGGGCAGTTTTTCCATCTCTCTCAAGTTCTTGATTTAAAAGGCCGCATTTGCACTTGCCCCCCCCCCCCTTCCTGTAACTAGTGTAGTCCATATACAGATTTGCTGCATCCAGGACTGTTTGTAAGCTTCTGAATCCCCAAGCCTGTCTGTATTGGAGGGAAACCTGCTAGCTTATCAGTGGGAGTGGTAAGCACTAGGTAGCCTATCTACCACATAAGGAGTGGTTCTGGCACAGAAATTGTTATTGGCTGTATGGGCAGTTTTTCCATCTCTTTCAACTTTCTGATTTAAAAGCCCACATCTGCACTTGTTTCTTTCCTGTAACTAGTCTAGTTCAGATACAGATTCTTAGTTTTAGCACTTGAATTTGCTTATCCATGCTCAGCACTTGTTTAGAACTTGTTGTAAGCACTAAATAAGCTACAAATTACTACAGCACTCAACCTTCCTCATTACCTAGAGGAAAACAGTTTTTGTACTTACTTTCCTCACTTGCTTAGAGAAAAACAGCTCTTGTACCCACTTTCCTCAATTGTCTAGAGGAAAATAATTTTTTATTCCGGCATGTCCAAGGGTCAGCTCCCAGTGTTCTCTCATGTCTATCTGATGAATCTGGACATCTTGAGGCAATGTAGCAATTGCCTCATGCACACAGACAACCCTCTCCTCTTACCACCCAACACTACAACCTGTAAGAGATGCACTTATCTAGCCAAACTGCAGGTAAAGCTCTCTCCAACCAAAAATGAACTTGACAGTCAAGAGGAGAAGGTAAACACTTGCACCACACCACACTCATCACATAATCCCACTAAACCTACATCACCAAAATCCACACATAGAAACACAAAAACATTCATGGAGGCTCTCAATAATAATCTGCTCAAGCAATAGAGACCTCCAAAGCAGAAATGCAAGCAACCTGCACCCCCCAACACAACCCAAGTGACACATAGCTCACAGACTCAGTGTGCCACTCAACCACAGTCTATAAGGCAAAACAACATACCCAACACACTAGTCATAGGTGACTCTATAGTCAGGCACACTGATGTCCCACTCACCAGGCTAAGGAAGGAAAAGGTTACTGCTGCTGCTGTCGGGTGCCAGGATCCACCACATAACCTACAGACTCAGGTCACAGCACAATAAGTGCAAATATGACTCTGTCATTGTCCATGTTGGTGTGAATGACCTAAGATGTACCTCCCTGGACTACATGAAAAGAGACATGGAAGAGCTCTCCAATCTTGTAGCCCAGGCAGGTATGACCCTAGCCCTAAATAGCATCCTGCCATCACCCAGAATGATACCGCAGTACAAGGACAAAATGATTGACTTCAACAATTGGCTAAGCTTCTGGTGTCATTCTAAGGGGATCCAGTATCTGTCTGCCTGGGACAACATGGTCGACAGACCGTGATGCTTTGCCAGAGATGGCCTGCACCTGTCACCCTTGGGATTCCGGATACTGGCTAAGGCTTTTGAAACCCCTATAGTGCCTTTTTTAGGCAAGGTTCAAATGACAAATTTACCACTGTAACAGGCAAGCAAAAACTGAGGGTAATGCTACTAAATGCTAGAAGTCTAAATCTCAAAATGCACTCCCTTGAGCCACTCCTTAAAATGGAGAACATCGATATCTGTGCAGTGATTGAGGCCTGGTTCAAGGCTCCAGAGAGCACTTCTGCATTACGAGGCTATAACTCATACCAAAATTTTCAGCCATCTAACCTGGACCGAAACACCAAAGGCAGAGGTGTGTCCATATTCATTAAGGATATCCACACCTCCAGGCTAGTTGCTCAACATAATGCATCCGAGGTTATCCAAGTGCAACTAACTCTGGCCAAAACTGCAATCCAAATTGTAGTTTGGTACAGATCCCCCACCATGACCCAGGATTCACACTCCTCTTTTCTTGATATACTGGAAAATATTAGGGTTCAACCAAACACCCTAATAATGGGCAATTTCAACTACCCCACCATTAACTAGGAAAACTACTCATGTACCAACTCCTTCACTCAACGCTTTCTGGAATTCATAAATTCCAATGCCCTGGATCAACTTATCCACACCCCCACCAGGGGCAACAATATCCTAGACCTAGTCATTACCAACATGAGTGACCAGTGCTCCACACCTGAAGTCAACTCCTCGTTGGTCAGATCTGAACATAAGCTAATGGCCCTAGATATCCACATCCTGTCCCCACCCATCCTTAAGGAAATCACAGTAAAAAATTTCTCCAAAGCCAACTTCATGCTTCTTAAGACAGAAGTGGTAAACTTCATGACACCCATGCAGATGGACAATGCAGTTACGACTGCTGAATCCTACACAAATGCACTCTATAAGCACTTACACGAGTGCATGGATTGTGCCATTTCAAACAGAAGCAAGATGCTACCCTCCAAAAAAAGAAAAAAAAGGAAGCCAATCTGGTGGTCCCCTGCCATAAACAAACTCTATAACAGAAGGATGAAACTGTTGCAAAAGAGAGTAAAATCTCTTGAGTGGAGGAGCTCCCTGGTCAGCCTCAGTAAGAAGCTGAGATCCTTTATAAGATCTTCCAAAGCTAGCTACGAAAACAAAATCACCACTGATTCTAGGGACATCCACAAAGCATTCTATAGCTATGCCAAGAATCTCAATGGCAACATCCAGATCTGCTATGAGTTACAGCACAATGGCACGAAAATTACAGGACCAACTGATATTGCCAACATTCTGGCAGATAAGTTCAGTGCTAGCTTTACCCCCCTCTCACCCCCTAAAGGGCCCATATCTATACGGGAAGAATGCAGAGTCCATGTAATCACAACTACGCAGGTAAAAGTTGCACTCTCTAAAGCCAAAAACAAAGCATCCATGGGACTGGACAACATTCCAGGCTGCGTTTTTGCACGAACTTCAGAATGAACTGGCTCCCCACCTAAGCACCATGTTCAATCATAGCCTCAAGTCAGGCTTTTTGCGCACTGAATGGTGTACAGCAACAGTTATTCCACTCCTCAAAGGGGGAGCCATCACTGATCCTGGGAACTATCTCCCTATTAGCCTGACAAGCCTGGTCTGTAAGGCCATGGAACGTATCATCATGGAACTCATAAACAAAGACATTGGTAACCTCCAAACTCTGGACCGCACCCAGTTCGGGTTTGTGAAAGGCAGATCATGCCTCCTGAACTTGATCGACTTCTTTAAGGCAGTCACCAAAGCCATAGAAAAGGGTAAGGTGGTTCACACAACCTAGCTTGACCTCGCCAAAGCTTTTGACACCATCCCCCATTCTGGAATCATAGCTAAACTCACTAAACTAGGCATAAATCCCTACGTCACAAGATGGGTTCCCAACTGGCTCACTGACAGAACCCACACTGTAAAAGTTGCAGACTCCAAATCTGACTTCAAAGCAGTGACAAGTGGAATACCACAGGATTCAGTCCTGGGACCTATCCTGTTTGGTATATACTTCTCTGAAGTACAGGCTAACACAGAAGGCCTTTGGCTAATGAAGTTCGCAGATGACAGCAAATTAGGTGACATAGTCGAGTCCCCAAATGATGTGGACATCTTACAGAAGGGCCTCACTGAGACAGATGCCTGGTGTCAGAGCCATGGCCTCAAGTTCAATGCCAAAAAGTGCATTGTCATCTCCTTTGGTAAAAACTCTGTACCCATGAACTACCTCATAGGCGGCAGTCTACTTAATGCCACATGTGTGATAAGAGACCTTGGGACCCAGTTGGACAGTAGTCTCACCATAGTAGTCAGGAAATCCTTCTACGTGGCACTCCTCATCACAAAATTTTTATTTTTATTTATTTATTTATTTGAAGTTTGTTTGCCAGGATGGTCCATTGGGCTGAATGAGCCCATTTTCAATGGAGTCCTGGGGAGAAAAGCTCCATAGATACAATATATAAAATATATAAAATAACAGTTTGTTAAAGTACAAGAAGAGTACATATAAGCCAAATTATATGTTAATACAATTAGAAGACAAAGCAGAACAATATGCAAAAATGAATTTGAGTTTACAATTTTTATTCTCTATAATCGCTAAAATAGATGTTAAGTCAAAGACAATAGTGAGTAGGTACATACAAATCAATTAAACATTAGCAGTTATTTACAATATGTATGTTCCCATAGGGGATGTGATTGTAGGTTAAGGGGGTAAGGTAGTAGCTGCGGATGTTATGCAGGATGGGAACATGAGCATTCCCAGAGAGATGTTAAGTGTGAGTGGAGCATAGTTTTAAAGGTCGGGAGGCTACAGGTGCTGCGAATATAAGGTGGAAGAAAGTTCCAGAGATGGGATAGGGAAAAAGAGAGTAAGAGTTTGCCTGCTGGATGGGCAGCTTTGTGGAGTTCAATCAGGTTCTGAGTGTTGGTTCTTAGGGGTCTGCTAGGTAGGTGCATGGTGAAGGTTGAGGCGAGCAAGGGGCAGAGTGAGGGATTTAAAATGAGCTTATGATCATGAGTTAGCTGAGTGTAGATAAGGTAGTTGGGAAGCTCTAGCCAATTTAGTTTGTGGAGGGCAGTACAGTGATGGGAGGAGGATCTGTGCCGAGTGGTG
Source organism: Protopterus annectens (assembly GCF_019279795.1). NCBI lineage: Eukaryota > Metazoa > Chordata > Ceratodontiformes > Protopteridae > Protopterus > Protopterus annectens. The sequence goes on from NC_056733.1 coordinate 1,281,741,729, forward strand.
AATTTGGCGATTTTGTTATAGCAGGAGGAGAGTTTTGTTTTGATAGAGGACTGTAGATTGGTTAGGAGTGGGGCACCATACAAGGAGAGAAGGGATGAGATATGTGGTAGAGAGGCAGAATCTAGTGGCTGGGGTAAGGAAGCGAATATGGCGATAGAAGATACCAAGTTTTTGGTGTGTTTTTTTAATGTTTGTTTGTATATGGGTATCAAATTTAAGCTGATTATCGATGAGAACTGCTAACAGTTTAGCACTGGAAGCAATTTAAAGGGAAGTGTTGTTGTGACTGGTTATGGAGAATGAATTTATGTTGATAGTTATGCTTTTGGATAGGGTGAATATCATGAGTTTGGTTTTTAATGGATTGAGAGCTAGATGGTTATCTAGCATCCATTGTTCAGTGGTTGAGAAGGCATCTTGGGTTAGTTTTATAAGGGTGGGAATGGAGTTAGCAGCACAGATAATTGTTGACTCGTCTGCATATTGTATGATTATAGCATTAGGGATAGTGTGGTGGAAGTCATTAATGAAAATGTTGAACAGTAAGGGACCTAATATAGAACCCTGGGGTACACCAGTGGCAGTGTTGAGGAATGAGGAAGTGGATTTCTTCCATTTGACAGATTGTTGCCTGTTGGAAAGGTAAGTGGTAAACCAGTTGATAGAAGTGGGTGAAAGGTGTAGATTAGAGAGTTTGGTCAGAAGGAGGGAGTTTGAGATGGTATTGAAAGCCTTAGAAAGGTCGAGGAGGAGGGTGGAAACAATACAGCTGGAGTCGCGGGCTTTATTCATGGTTTCGAGGAATGAGAGTAGTGCGGTAGTAGTGCTGTGACCAGATCTGAATCCATGTTGTATGGGGGTTAGTAGGTGATTGTCAATGAGGTAGGGTAATAATTGTATGTGGATACATTTTTCAAGTAGTTTAGAGATGGGAGATAAGATGGCGATAGGTCTAAAGTTGGAGATGTTATTATTGTTTCCACCTTTGTGGAGGGGACTAATGTAGGCTTTTTTTCCAAATTTGGGGTACATAGCCTTCTTGGATTATTCGGTTTATAAGAATACAGATGGGGAAGGCAATGGCTTCAGCAGCTGTCTTTAGGAAGAAGGAAGGGATATTATCAGGGGCATTAGAGCATGGTTTTAATTTTAGAAGGAGTTTTTTATAGTTGATACAGGGATGTGTTTGAGAGAGAAGAGAGGAAGGTGGGAGGTGGAAGTACCTGAGGAGGTGGGGTACTGGGACTTGTAACTGGATGAGTGGAGTTATTTGTGAAGGATGATGTTAATTTGGTTATGGAGTCGATGAAAAAGTTGCTAAATTGGGAGGCTAGGTAGGTATCAGAAGCATTATGATCAGGGTGTGGATTTTCCTTTCTGCCGGGGTTGAAGAGGGAGGAGATACTATCCCAGACTTTTTTTGGGGTTAGCCTTGTGATTGTTTTGGAAGGTGATATAGTAGGATTTACGGTTGGAAGTTATGAGTTTTTTAACTCTGTTACGGAGTATTTTATTTTCATTTAGGGTGGCTGGGGTTTTGTTTTTATAGTGGTTCTTCAAGGCTTTATCGCGGAGGCACATGACAGCTAAGGTATCTTTGGTTAGCCAAGGGATGGTTTTGCTCTTAATTCTTTTAGTTCTCACGGGGGCCAAGGTGTCTAATAGGTTTAGAAATATTGTATTAAAATAAGTGACAGCTTCATCTAGGGGAAGAGTATTTAGAGGATCCAGTTGAATTGTTTAAGTAAGTCAGAGAAGGTGTTGGGGTTGAAGTTTTTTAAGGAGCATATAGAGATGGTGGTATGTGGCAGTTGTAGGGAGGAAGAGTGACGATGAGCAAAAGTAGGAAAGTGGTCACTGAAATGGTCAGGGAGGGCACCACTACTAGAGATAAGGTGTGGGTGTGATACCAGAATCCAGTCGAGGGTGCTACCAGAGGAATAGTCCTTTTATGGCCTGGTTATGGAGCTGATGAGCTGATGGAAGTTGCAGAGGTTTATATTTAGGGGGTTTGTGGGGCATTGGACAGAGGACCAGTTAATATTAACGTCGCCTAGAATTAAAGTCTCATTTGTAATGTTGGTGGAGAGCCAAGAGAGTATGTCTTTGAGAATATTATGGGTTCTGTCTTTCTAAGCATATGATTTTATGCTTGTTTAGGTGGAGTAGGGCTAGAAGTAATTTGGCATTGGCAAATTGGGGAATAGACTTAGAATATGAAGTAACTGAAAGTTATTTCAGAATCTTTTATGGAGCGTTTTAGCCATGTTTCAGAGATTGACAATATGTCAGGATGGTTATGGAGAAGCCAGGTATGAAGGTTGGTGATTTTGTTACATATACTTTGAGAATTTAATGCTGAGACGGAGAGGGTGGTTGAGGAGTTGATGGGAGAGGGACGAGGGTTGGGGTGTATATCACTGGAGAGAAGTGTGGTGATAAGTTGGTGAAGACGAAAATAGAGGTGATTGAAATGGTTTGTGTATAGTTTAAGGGTTGTATATTTTGTATAAGTAATGCTAGTTAGGGTCAGAGTAGTAAACTTGTAGGTGGGAAATAGTTTGAAGGGGAAGAGTAGGGAGAGGTTGCCGAGGTATAGATGAGGGCTTATGAAGGTAGAAGAGTGTTGATGTTGATTAGGGATTGAACTAGTTGTGTGAAAGTGGGGGGAGTGAATAGTGTTAAAGGGTTTGGTGAGGTAGGTTAGACAGGATAAACTAAGTAGTAGTAGTAGATGGGTTACAAGTGAGGATAGTTTTGTAAGCATTGTTGTAGTTTAGGGTTTTAGTTGGGATGAGTGATTGCTATAAATGGAGTGTGGTATGGCTGTGAAAGGGTTAGGCTTGATGTTATGAGGTGGTAGGGGGTAGAGCTGGGGAGTAAGGGGTGGGGAACGATTAAAGCTAATTGGATTGGGTGTGGTTAGTGGGGCTTAAATGTAGAAGTAGTGGGGGCAGGTTAGGGGAGCTGAGTGAGCCCACAGGGTGAATGAAGTGGGATGACAACATATTAGACACAAGAGGGGACAACATACTAGACCTGATCATTACCAACATGGGGACTCTATGCTCCACACCAGAAGTATATCCCTCATTGGTAAGATCAGACCATAAATTAATTTCACTAGATGTCCACATCCCGACCCCACCCCCAGCCCAGAAAACCACAGTGAAAAACTTCTCAAAAGTGAACTTCTCACTTCTCAAAACTGAAGTGGAATCCTTCAAGGCCCCAGGGCCAGTGGAAACTATGGCCCAAACTGCAGAATCCTATATAAACGCATTCTACGGACATCTCCAGGAATGCATGGATCATGCTATCCCAAACAAAACCAAGACCCAATCATCCAAAGGCAGGCATCCAGTCTGGTGGACCCCTGCCATAAATAAACTGTACAACAGAAGGAGGAAGCTACTACATGATAGAGCAAAATCCCTAATAGGGAAGGCATCTCTGATCAGTACTAGCAAAAATTACGATCCCTCATAAAATCCTCCAAGGCCAGCTTCGAGAGAAAAATTGCACAGGACACCAAAGACAATCATAAGGCTTTTTTCAGTTATGTTAGAAACCTGGGATGCAACTCCCAGACTTGTTCTGAGTTGATTCTAAATGACAAAAAAATACACTGAACCCACAGACATCACCAATATCCTGGCAGACAGGTTCAGTGCAAACTTCTCCACCCCCCCAAAAGAGCAAGTATCTATCCCGGCAGAGGGCTGCCTCCCAAACATCTCAGATGCTCAGGTGAAGGCTGCCCTCTCCAAAGCAAAAAACACTGCTTCCATGGGACCAGATGGCATCCCAGGTTGCATCCTACATGAACTCCAAGAGGAACTAATCCCTCAAATAAAACAGCTATACAATCTCAGCCTCACTACAGGATATGTGCCCACAGAATGGCATACAGCAACAGTGGTCCCACTCCACAAAGGTGGAGCCTCTACGGACCCTGGAAACTATTGCCCCATAAGCCTGACTAGCTTAATCTGCAAGGCTATGGAGAGGATCATCATGGAGCTCATAAACAAAGACATTGGGGACCTACAGACACTAGATCCTACCCAGTTCGGCTTTGTCAAAGGCAGATCCTGCCTTTTGAACCTGGTTGACTTCTTCGAAACAGTCACCAAAGCCATAGATGAAGGGAAGGTAGTCCACACAGCCTATCTGGACCTTGCAAAGGCATTTGACACAATACCCCACTCGGGCATCATAGATAAGCTATCCAGCTTAAATATAAACCCCTATGTCACAAGATGGGTCACAAACTGGCTCAAAGACAGAACCCACAGAGTGAGAGTTGCTGGAGCCATGTCAGACTCGAAACCGGTCACAAGTGGCGTCCCACAGGGTTCTGTCCTGGGACCACTCTTGTTCGGTATATACTTTTCCGAGGTACAGGCAAACATGGGAGGACTATGGCTCACCAAGTTCGCAGACGACTGCAAACTGGGCGCCATAATCAACTCTCCAGTTGACACAAACATCCTTCAGAAAGGTCTCACAGAGACAGATAACTGGTGCCAGCACCATGGTTTAAAGCTAAATGCCAAAAAATGTATAGTCATACCCTTTGGCAAAAACAATGTGCCCACAAATTACCACATAGGCGGAAACCCATTAAGTACAGAGAAAGTTATTAGGGACCTGGGGACCCAAGTTGATAGCAATCTCTCCTTTGAAAACCACATTGCCAAAGTGGTTAGAAAGACCTTCTACATAGCCCACCTCATCACGAAGGGTTTCACATGTAGATCAAGAGAGGTAATCGTAGCCCTTTATTCATCCCTCATCAGGCCCATCATAGAATACAATGCCCCTTTTGGGATGTACCTTACCCGACACCTGCAGCAATTAGAAAGACCCCAAAAGTATCTCACCAAGAGGATCAAGGGTCTCAAACAGATGCCATATGCTGCTCGGTTAAAAACTCAAGCTCTACTCAGTTGCATACCACCTACTTGGAAGTGATCTATGCCTGACATATAAAGCTATGTCAAATCCAGAATTAATGGACATGCTCCACCTCAGTAAATCTAAATCCCTTAGAGCCACATGCTCGAGGGACTTGAACCTCAGCACAGAAATAAATAGAACTTGCTGGAGGGACAGGTTCATAACCCAGAGGCTCCCTTCGCTCTGGAATAGAATTCCAGTTCATGTGAGGCAGAGCACCTCACTGAATCTCTTCAAGAAGAATCTCGATAGGTGGATGGGGGATCGTAGGTTTGTCACAGGGATTACTCCTGTGTCACTATTAGACAGAGGCACAGTAAACTAAACCTTAAAAAGGGCACAGTATACTCAAATCAAGGGGTGGCGTAAGCCATACAGAATCGGGCTAGGCTTATAATTGCCCCAGGGCAGATAGCCTAGTATGAACCTATGAACCTATGAACCTATGAGCCAAGAAAGGAAGACCGAAGATGTGGGCTATGAAAAACAATCAGTGAGGTTAGGAGTAGAAACACAAGGTAAGTAGCCACAGGGGATAGGGGCAGGGCACTGAGTCTAAGGGTGGAATGAAAACATCGAATTCACAGGGGTGAAGAGGTAGAATAGACAGTTGGAGGTTTAATTAAAAAGTTCTGAGCTTAATAGAGTGAAGTAGAGGTCAGTTAATGGATGGATGCTGCCACCTGCTGACCAAAATGG